>NW_024609837.1:11207986-11490138 GCF_016920785.2 Ixodes scapularis
TGCTTCTGCCCGAACGCTGAACTGACTTCGGAGCCGGGTCGCAAGGTTTCGAGGAACTGGGTCTGAACTCGTTCGGAACTCGGACGAATCGAACGCCCCAATGCAGCGCCCGTGCAACTTCCGGTCGAATCGAATACGCCAGTTCCTGCACCGCTGAATTGTTCAGTCAGGTCGGGCGAATCGGACAGACCTGGAGGCATTCTGAGCGCCGTGACATTGCTTATTCGGCGTCGCTTGGGTAGTCCCATCGACGCGAGCGTCTCGATCGAATGGGCTCTATGACTTATGCTGAAACAATGTATAACTTGGGCCATCGGCGATGCGGGACAATCTGTGCCAACTCCAGGTATCGCCAAATATAAAATTCTCGCTCTGCGTAACATTCACTGCGGAAGGACCAAAAGTTGCGGTTGGTCTACAACGTTCTGTAACGATTGTATAACAAATGTTTTTTAATGCATTTTTTTTTTTTTTTTTTACAGCGGCAGGTGTTACTGACTTTTTCGGGGCGAAATCTGTCGGCGTTGGTACGCAAAAACCGAAATGATCCAGAGACCATCCGCCACCGAGCTTTCGATCTCTCCCCATTGTAGTAGATCCTCGCACAATGACATCATTTATGGCATACCACTCCCTCTCTCTCTTTCTTGCTCGGTACTCCAAACAAATTTTTTTTATATTCACGCTGCTGCAATTTCACTCGCCTTGGAGCAACGGGGTCCATTATTTGGAGTTTCCTCTTTGGTACGGTTTTTTAAAGAATGTTATGGTGCTGCAGTAATACTCCTTCAGACTAGGGGTCCACAAAACCTTAGTTATCTATCCGCGTCGAAAATAAACCCCGAAAATTAAATGTGGCCATACGTAAACTAACAAATCAGACACTTTTATAGTCGGCGAGACAGGCACGTAGCCAGGATTTTCATTTTGAGGGGGGGAGGGGGGGGGGGGAGGGCGATGACAAAATGCTGTATGAGGTGGAGGGGGGGAGAGGAGACCCCAGCAAAAGGTAAGATTTGCGGGGGGGGGGGGGGGGGTAGAAGCCGGCCTTAATGCCCCCCCCCCCCCCCCCCCCCCCGGCTACGTGCCTGCGGTGTGAAAGCTAAAAGGGCCACTGCAAAGAAAAAAAATTGTATTTTTTTAACAGTCGGATTGGCACACGCGTTCCCGTTGAGGTGGAAAAAAGCTTATGACCATTCAATGACATCATGGACTTCACGCGCAGAATTTGAAATAAATCTCGCGCCGTCAATATTGCTCTACGTTTTTTGTTGTTTATTTTCGACTAAGATTTATTTTTTGACACGCGTTGTCCCAACCAGACTTTTAAAAAAAATTGTTTTTTTCTTTCAGTGTTTTTTTTTAAGAAACCCAGGGAGTGGCAAGCCCCATGTTTCTTCTTACCACTCTGTGACCAATCAGATGGAGTCATTATGAACTCCGAAAAACAAATCCCGAAGCAGAAAGTGGTCACCATAATCAACTTTACGATTCACGTTTCTTTGCGTTTTCTTCGCGATCCCAGATTTGTCTGAAACTTTCCTGAACACATCAACACACATCGCTGAAAGAGTATCCCAAATATTAGGCCAAATATATTATTTCGGCAGGTTATCTGATTTTCAATTTTAATTCTCCTCGTTTTGTTGTTGTTGTTTTTTTTGTTTTTTTTTTACCGAAAGTCTTTACTGGCAACAACGAAAAAGTCACGCCAGCGTCAGGCAGGGGTTTACTCTTTGGGCTGTAGGATTGGTTCCCAACTGATTACAAGCAATTTTGTGGAATCAAATGAATGCTTTGGAAGCTCGCTGAAGCACGCGGGCAACAGCAGAAAACAAACGTTTCTTTTTTTTTTTTTTTCCTTTTTTTTTAATATTTTTGGCATGGTGTTGCTTACCTGCCAATATTGAAGGAGCGACTCAACAAGTTTTGTACATTGCGCAAACACCACTTAGAACGAGTCCGTGATGTTAATAACCTATGAAACACGCCTTAGTTCTTCGCCACACACAATATAAGCCGAAAAAAAAAAAAAAAAAAAACGAGCAGCGTTCATAGCCTCTTCTTTCGCAGACAGAACAAGCAGCCATGTTATCTGGAGCCGGTTATATGTCGTTAATGGTAATCATAGCCACGCACTGGGGTTGGCAAAGCTGGCACGAGCCGAGTTCCAGACACTATGGTTTGGCTAGTGCCCCTAAATAAGCTGCGCTTCAGAGTAACGACATTTGGCCATATTGTAGCTTAAAAATCAGGGTTGCCAGTTTATCTGAAGCTTTATTTGAATCACAGGAAACGCTTTTCCCTCTTCCACAAATGTTTTAAACAGTTCGCGACAGAGCAAAGCAATATTACGTGAGCTTCTTAACACCGAATCTAATGTTGAGGAAGTCGCACTTTTGAATCATGACGATCGGCAGTTGCGTCTGCTCTGCGCAAGACCCAAAATGGCGACGCCCACAACAATGTCGAGGAACGGAGTGCCGATACTCTGAGCGCAGCTCATTTAGTGGCTCTAGGCTTGGCTATTGTCGTCGATGCAGCGATTGGACACGGGCCACTACCCGAATGCTTCTCGAGCTATGGATTATCACTAGCCCAAATCGATTGCTTACGTAATGCTCGGGTCCAATCTCTGAGTCGCACTCAAATATCGTCACTGGGGGATACTGCGACCCCCAGGCTACGTCATCGCGTTTTGCGAAGGAGAGATTGAAAGAAAACGCACTCTTTTGTCTTTGAAATGACACCTCAACAGAAGAGCTTTTTAATCAGTGGCGTTGCGTGCGATAGTACTTGGGTCCCAAGTGCCAGTAAGCTCGCGTAAAGTGAAAAGCATTCCAAGTCACTGTCGTTGCACGGCTGTGGACTCGTCAAGTTGCGCTGCTGCAGGTTGCTTTCCACAGCTCCTACATCTGTAGTACAAAGCGAACAAATACACTGATTTGATCTGAACTGATTTGATAGTCCATTTTTTAGACTGCCTGCTCGACCGGCGAGCCTGCATTCCACTGGCGTTACGGCATTGAAAAGCGCTGGTATATTTGAATGTTGGTTTTGGCAGCATTTAATTTGCCGATTTCACAATAAACTATTTAGAATTTTGCGCCACTAAAAGCATACCTGAAAGGGTAATGCCGGGGTTTTAGAAAAAATAGTTAGTTGGGGAAGCTAAAAAAAAAAAAAAAGAAGCTCCGGAGCACTTTTTAAGCTGCCAGTGATAATAGAAGACGTCACAATATGCAACAACGCACACGCGCACGCACACAAACACACGCACACATATGTAACAACTCGTACCCTGAGGGCTCATTCTGTTACACGAAACCGGAACATCTGGTCCGACATTCCTTTTCCGGAATAAGCAAAACCTACAGGAGGATAACCGAGATGCCATCACACTCACTCAACCGGTAAAGTATGCAGTAACTCCCACCCCCCCCCCCCGCCCCGCTCCCCCCCGCCCCTCTCCCCCTCCCCTCGCTTTCCTGAACCTTCCCGCTCTCAATCTCAAGTCCCATCCTTTCTCCTGACTTTTCGCCCTTTCTCAAACTTCCCCATCCCTGCGGTCGAGCACTGTGGGCGCGCAAGATTAAATACAAATCATACCCCCCCCCCCCCTTAAAAAAAAAAAAAAGAAAGAAAAATTTCGGAAACACTGAAAACACAAAGTTAAACGAAAGCTACAATAGAACGGGCGGCATGAACTGGATATAGGGGGAAGCCGAGTCTATAAACATTTCCGTCCTTGCGCATACATAACAAATCGAAGGGCCCTTTGTGCCTTCATTGTTATCACGTTGTTGGTTTACGAGGGGGGTGGGCAACATACAGGTACTTCTATGGAGCTTGGCGGGAGGTTTGCTCTCTTCAATAGACTAAAAGAGCTCTTCTATTTTTTTTTTTTTTTTTTTCTTTTTTCGTAGGTGATGGCTTTTTTTATGTATATCATTTTGTATGGCTAGAGAAAGAGCGGTACGTGGTTCCTCACAAACCCCGCAGATCAAAGGAATATCGCCGTAAGGGAGGTATGCAAGTTTGCCTAAAGTGAATGGACTACAAGAAAAAGAAAGAAGCAAAAAAACTGAGATGTCATGGAACAATGAACTCGTGCGGTTCTACGGGTTTGAAAAAAAAAAATCTGCGAAGAAGCTGGTTCCAGGTGATAAATGTGTGGCGGAAGTGTTTCTTTTTTATTTCATTTTTTGTTTTTGCGCTATGGCTAGTTACGGTTAAAGTTATGGCTACAGTGAGAGACACTATAAGTAGGACACGCTTAGAGTTTTCTTTAGGGGCGCCGACATTTTGATACTTAGTGCAGCATTTTTCATGATCGCTCCTACCTCAAAAATGAGTGTTGCATCGTTAAAATTATTATGGTGGGCTAGTTGGATATGCATACTAGAAATAAATAGCGCGAAGGTCAAGCACACACTGACAGAACTGTCGCTTTAATATCCATACGGAAGACGAGAAAGAGGTAGTGTTTCTTTCTCGTCTTTTTTTTCTCGGCATATAAAAAACAAACAAGAAAACTTCCCAAAACGAAATTGTCTTAACGGGAAAAAGTTGTTGTGTTGAAAGAACTGAGAAATAACTTTAAAAAAAAAAATGATTACCTTACCTTAACTTTTTTATTTGAGGTTGTTTCAGTGGTTTACTCTCAGCAAATTCCTCTTTCTTTCTGCTATTTCTCAGTTTTTTCAACGCAACTTTGCGACATAGATATTGCGCTGTTTTCTTCACTTTTCTGGAAGAACGTTGTTTTTTTTGTTTTTGGGTGACATTTAAAAAAAATGTATTTTTGAGAGTTTAGTGTATTCCAAAACATGTTTCCATTTTGGGGCTTGACCTCTCAAAATAGAAGCGCCTCATGACGTAAATATTATTTCATTTATGGATCCTTTGGGAGGGAGGATGGCACAAGGCCGCTCTGGGGGGTAAGGGGGTTGAGGGAGGGGGAGTGTCTGGTTTCTACGGGAAGTGGCATCAGTTCGGCCGTCTTTGGTCTTCGGTGTCTTCTGTAGCACCTAAGTCATGCAGGGTATCCTGGAGCGGTCGGAAGGAAAGAGTGAGTCAGCCTACACTATCCTGGTGAGACCGCTAACGCTACCGTACCCTCCCCTCCTCCAACAGCTTCCCCCTAAATTTAGCTGGAAAATTGACGCCACGCGACCTCAACACCAATTCAATTTCCCCGCTAAATTTAGCGGGGAAAATAACGTCACATGACTTCGCGTCACGTCACCTATGAACAAAATCAGTTTCTCCGCTAGATTTAGCGGGAAAACTGACGTCACAAATCTATACACCAATTCAATTCCCCACTAAATATAGCGGGGAAACTGAATTGGTGTGTAGGTCTGTGACGTCCCACATTGCAACACTGCGCATTCAGTTTCCCCAGCGGTCAAAAGTGTCGTCACATGACCTCAACACCAATTCAGTTTCTCCGCTTAATTTAGCGGGGAAACTGCGACGTCCCATAATGCAACACGGGCGCGCTTACGCCGACGCCGCTCAACGCGGAATCGGGCGCCTAAAAGCTGCGCTCTAAAAAAGAAAAAACAGGCACGCAGTGAATAGTGAAGAATGGCCGAAGGAGGGAGTCACGCTCGACGTAAACCCAGGCGGATAAAATCCACCAAGCCGCCACACCGTCTTTTCTCCCGTTCCGGTCGCCCGGCTCGCGTGTAGGCTTGAGCCGACCGTGGCGAACCCATCACGGGGATCGGCGGAGCCATCCCGGTTCCACAAAGATGTCTCTCGGGGTTCGTTGGCAGGAATGGGCGGACCGCGTAAGTAACTTCGTGGGACGCCCTCGTCGAATCGCCAAGAATGATCCACGTATGGCAGAAAATTGCGTCGATGTTTACTTTGGACGTGCCATGGGAAAGAACGAAGGGAGGGGAGAAAGGAGGCCGCGAAGTTACGAGACTGGGAGGATGTGGCGAACATCTGTCGAACCCGAGGTTCGACCGCATCATCGGGCGAATCTTCGGTATTTGGTAAAATTCGACCAAGTTCGACTTGTGAGCAAAAGTAAAGTACGTAGCTGGGCTGGTTAGCATGCCTTGCACCTACGTCACATGATGACGTCGAACGCCGGTATCCACCATGCTGGTGGTTGACTCGACGGCCCTTCGCAGCGAGAGCAATGGTAAACTGCGCCGCACTCGGCTCTAGCAATTACTTCGTATCCCGACGACCGTCCGATCGTTTCGTCGGCATGCCCCGCGAGACAGAGTAGCCGTGAAGTTAGAGAAAGTACGAGCGGCAGGAAAAGGATGCGGCCGCGGATTACCGAGCTTGCGGGACGCATTTCATAACGGCGAGGCGACGGCACTTTTCTACCGTTGTTTACGTTCACGCACGCCTTTGCATCGGCTGTTGACCGTTCGTCGTGTAGATGGCCTTTGCCTTTCGTTACATAACGCCGTTTCCGCGCTTCGAGCGCACCTTCGGGGCTCCCGGCCGAGCACGGGCGATTGTCGCGAAGCGAGCCCGGCCAGATGGCGATCGGTCGGCGGCGGCGGCCCCCGTGTGCGAGCTCGCCGAGACGCCGCCGCCGGGGCATCGGTTCGTGCCGTCCGCGAGACGGTAACTTTTCCAAGGAGCGAAAGTATGCAGGCGAACCGGATAGGAAACATTATATTATAAACCCTCCGCTATTTGATTTGTCCTTGTCTCATGGTTTAGATTTTGAGGGTAACCCAGCGTTGTTTACCAGTATTTCACAAAATCGTAACAATTTTACTACAAGCGACTCCTAGAGCCGCTCGTCAAATGTTGATGCACGCAATTCAACTTTTCTATTATTTTTTTTTTTTTTTTTTTGCGACACGACAGTTTTCTGTTTTAAAACTTCGTCGGCGGCATATCGAAATTTTCTGCTCGCAGCGCGATCGCACCAATGCCGAAAAATTCTGCACGTACTGGCTCAACGTCAACATCGTAAGCGCGGCACGTTTTTCCAAGTTCACATGTAACACAACTAGCTACCTTTGTTGAAAAAATATGGTGCATGTCAGCGCATGTCCGTGCAGTTAGCGGCATCCTACGCCTTGGTAAGCGCAACCGCGCGGTGTAAAGTCAACCACCAGTATGGTGCGGGGGCCCCGTTCTTCCCTAGCGTGACGTCACTTGCAAGGCATGCATACTAGATAAACCTTGGGTTGTGTGCGTATTTATTCTTTTCGGCTTTACGCTATTCTGCCATTACGCGTACTGGAGAGTGCTAAGGCGGAGAGCACGTCGTCTGCTTCTTGAAAAAGGAGTTGCGATCACGTCAGAACGACAGCAAGCTCTGATTGCTTTTGACTGAAATAATAGTGGGTAGACCTCCTCAGTGCTAGATGCCTTGAGGTCTACCCACTATTTTTTTTTTTTTATCAGCCAATAAGAGCTCGACATTCTGACATCACCTGGCAACCCTTGGGCAAGAAGCAGACGAACTTGCGGTCCGCACAGGGAGTTTTCGCAGACCGTTTTCTCAGCCCTCCGGAACGAAATGCGCCACTGTATACTGCGCATGCGCGGCGCTAGTCTTGTCTGCAGTCTCCCGGATATCGTATAGCGGGCTGCGGAGAACGGTAAGGGCAGCGAAAAAACGATCTACGAAACTTCCTTTGCCCGCCCTTCTCCGAATAAATATAGTTGGATGTTAGCGCCTGTTCTGTCTTACTTGCTTGTCCCTGTCCTATTTGTTTTCTTTAGTTGTTACGTTTTATTAAACATGAAATGTTTTTTAACGCTACCCCGAATTCCAAAATTTTGTTCGTTCCTCCGGCCGTCCATGCATTTTCCGCTAAATTTAGCGGGTAAATTGATACCACGGGACTTATACATGAATTCAGTTTCCCAGTTAAATTTAGCGGAAAAATTAACGTCACGTGACCTATTCACCAAATCGGTTTCCCCGCTAAATTTGGCGGGGAAAATAGCGTCGCGTAACTTATATCCTTGGGGAAATTTGCGGCACGTGACCTATGGGTCAACTCAGTTTCCCCGCTAGATTTAGCGGGAAATATATACGTCAGGTGAAACACTAAATCCTTCACCAGTTCCCTATAAGGCATTTCATGCATTAGAGTACTTTGAACGTAAAGTTTGCTGCCAAATTTTAGTCTTGCCGTAGTGTGTTGCCGTGGTGTGCTGCCGTAGTTTATAGTTTTGTTTATATTCTTATATACTATTCAATACTTTACAACGTAATTTGCGCATTGTTTTGAAAAAAAAATGGTTACACATTTTACACAGTATGAAACCAAACTTATAGGCTTTTAACGATTTGGTTTGATCGTTAATGTAAAACGATATACTCGATAAATATCCCACCCCCCGCCACCAGGTCGCCTCGTTTTCAATTTCAGCGCACGCGCATAATAGCCGAACTTAGGTTGAGACTTTGTCAAACGTTTACGTCAAAAGCACAATATGTGTATCTGTCATGCACAATATGTATGACAAATGAATATTTGCTTGCATATTGTTTTTTTAGTTAGATTGTTTGAGTGAATGACGAATATTTGTGAGGTGTATCTTATTCTCCTCCTGTGAAGACTGAAAGGTCCACAGTTTTCAAAATAAACTAAATAAATCAATAAATAAAAAGTTGACTTTGGTCAAGGCCGTACCTCGGCAGCTTCGAGACATCCTATGGAATCCTAGTTGCGAGCGCAAGTTTTGGAACCGTTTTGGTCTCGCTCGTTTGGCCCTGATGGATGGATGGATGGCGGAATGCGACTCAACCGACTGAATCGGGCGGCAGATAGCGCCATCTAACGAACCCGAGATTCAACCGTCGGCGCGCTGCGGTGAAGGGCAGAACTATTATGTGCTCGGCCGGCATGTGGTTAACGCTAGCTAGGTGCACTGGAAAGGCTATCGGCTCAAGGGCTGGGGCCTTAGAAAGCCTAGGAGTTCATTACTTCTCAGGGATAGCTCGTTACTTCTTGGTTTTAACTTGGTTTAAATTTAGAAAACAATAAAAGAAACCAAAAACCTGCTACACCAAGGTGAGACTTACACAGTACGTATCCATAATTATACGGCAAATGGAAGCTTCATGGGCGCTCCATATCATGGAATCGCGCGATCGACAAAAGCAGCGCTGTACGCAGACACCAGCGGCATAAATGAATTCAACTGACGAAAATGACCCTATGGAGTCGCATCGCTGAAGCCATTACTCTAATAAGAGCATGATCGATACGTGAAAACGTGACGTGTGACGAATATAATAGCAGCTGTCCGCCTGTTGCGTATGTTTCTTCTTTTTTTTTTTTTTGTCAGAATGTTTTGTTTTACTTTATGTTGTACCGCAGCGAAGGCTAGAAGCGCGAGCTCATAGCGTTGGCAGCTGCCCTTGGTGCACGAGAGCTTGTGCCGCCGAGGTGTGCCCTAGAGCAAGGAGCTCGCGCTTGTAGCCTTTCCTGCGGTACAACACAAGGTGAAACAGAGTATATAATAAAATCGAAAAAAAAAGAAGGAGAATGCGGATGAACCAACATTTTGGACGAGAGACACTCCATGGCCAAGCACAAAAAGAAGAACTTCGCAGTCCTTTATGGGCACCGAGTTAGGCACACACCACCTAGAATAATCAAAGCCTGCGAATACCTAGAATATTCAAAGCCTCAATGGAACGACGTCGCACTACAGTGGACGCCATATTTGAGGGCGATGTTTAGAGCGCATGCTCAGAACGAGCTCAAAGTATTAGGCAGCTAAGACCGGCAATTTCGATGGTGCAGAACGCACGTTGCAAAAGAATTCTGTGGAAGTTGAAGCCCGCCTTCGGCACGCGCCTATAATAGTCGCGCACACAGTTAGGGACGCCAGTGAAAACCCCCTATTGGCGGCAAGATGTTTTGGTGGCGCCCTCCTGTAGGGTTCCCTCTCGTGACGTCATTACTTTGGGAACAACAAGTTTGATGGTGTTTGTGATGAGCATGGGGGAAGCCTGAAGTCATTGCGCTCTGAAACAAACACTGCCAACGCCGTCAAAATTGAAGTTCTTACATTCCTCTTATTTCCGTTAATGAGAAGTCCTTTGCTGACGTCATAGTCGGCATTCGGCCATCCGTGGAACGCCAACCACAGCGACGCTTTCGATCGCGCACGTCGCCAATACTTCGTCTATACGGTCCGTCCAGCCATGGGCGTACCAACCGGGGGGGCAAGGGGGGCGCTTGCCCCCCAGCTCTCAGAGTGGGAGGCAAGGTATGTTTTTTGCCCCCCCCCCCCCCCCCCCCCCCCTGAAACAGCCGCCACTGGGCAGGGCAAACACTGGCCGGCGGCGCCCGAGGGATACCAAGGGCACCGCCGCCCGGCCCGGGGGGGGGGGGGGGGGGGGGAGGGGGAGTCTGGTTTGCCCCCCCCCCCCCCCCCCCCCACACACTCAAAAATAAGTTGGTACGCCACTGCGTCCAGCACTGTTGGGAAGTGCTTTAAGCAGACTGTACTTAAAGAACTACACGTAGGTTTAGAATACTTGTACTTTACTTAAAGTACATTTTCCGAGTGCGTGCTTGTACTTTACTTAAAACATTTGTTCAGGTACTTTCCGAAGAGGGTACAACTCCCGACTTCAAAGCCCATTTTCTAAATTTGGTCTGGCTAAATTTGTATCGAAAATGATGCTCTGTCAACAAATAAGTGCCGTATAAGATGACTGTGTCAAATAGTTCGGCAGCTAGAGTAAAATAACCCTGGTGTGGCTAATTTATTCAATATTTGCCGCCATTTTCGAAAATAAATTAATCACCCCCTATTATCCCTGGGGCAATGCATACCGGTTAAGAAAAAACCCTGTATAGGAGAATGAAAGGGCATCATGAAAGACTGCGTTAAAAAGTACTTGTACTTTACTTCAAATTACATTGCATTCATAGCACTTTACTCAATCTACATTCCGCCCGGTGTACTTACTATTTGACTTGCAATACATTAGCTCTCATTTACTCTGTTCTTTCGTTAAAATATTTTTTTCTCAAGTACTTTACCGAACACTGCCGTCCACCCCTAAGCTGACAGCGCGGTGAAAGCTGCCCTCTTGGTGGGTTCAATTCGGCAACGCATATATACCTTTCCGGGAAAATCCCACAAGTCTCCTCGTCAATCCCACACTGCACCGCGCGGCGCGGTGAATTGTGGGGCCGTTCCGATGTGTACGCCCGGGACGGCTCGCATGTACTCTCCCCGTACATCCTGGAAGCGGTTTGTTTTACAACCCCGTGATTCGTTTCTACAACCCAGACGAACTTATCTTGGTCTTTGCCTCACTGATTTTACGGCATCGGTGTTACACTCAAACCGTAAAATAAGAAAAAAGAAAACGGAACTACGGATCAAGGAATCCCGAGCGTTTGTACCTCTTTTTCAATTAGATAGTTCCCAAGCAAAATATCACCATCCGGCGGCCCACCCAAGGCGAGAGGCGAGCCTCATAAAAATCGTGGGGAAATAGGCGTACAGCGAAGACCAGCGGGTAAAGATGCCGAGGGCAGGAAGAGAATCGGACACGCATTCCTATGCGCAAGATATATCTCGGCGCCGAACCGGCCGCGGGGCAGCGTAACAAACCGCACACCGGAACCGGACATCGCAGACTCCAATGGGATGCTCGCTTGGGATAAAAAAGGCGCCACCCACATACTGCAGCTTTGGGAGCGCCTGTGCGCACACCGGGACGGTCTTTAAAATGGCCGCCCACATTCGAAGGGGCCCCGGGACCTTGTTCGCCAAACGTCATCTTAATAACTACCTCGATGATCCATTGCCCCCGCCTGTTCCGGGCACGTTGCAATACTGCGCACAGCTGCGCGCATAATCAAACTTAATGAGTGAATTTTAATGCGGAAAGAAAAAACATTAAGATAAGGTGAGCGGCGGGTTGAGGCTGGGTGCACACACTTGCGACTGCTTACTATACCGAGTGCATTACGACCTTTTGTGATATCTTATGACGGCAGAACGTATACTGGCATGCTGGCGCCATCTATGAAGGGATTTTTCCTTCAAAGAACAGGATTTTTCTAGAGCGACGTTTTTGCAGTATTTGCGAGATAAGATACGTACTATTTGTGAGAAATGGTCGTTTATAATATCGCTCAAAAGTTCTTCGAGTCAATGGGGAAAGTATAATGCGCAAAAAAAAATTAAATTACACGGAAATCGCAAGTGTGCCACGGCTGCCCGATAGATGGCGCCAGTCTGTTCCCTCGTCCAGAGCCCTCGTCCATAGAGGTCACAAGAGATGCACCCGGTCGCAAGCAGTCGCAAGTGTGCCAACGAGCCGTTAAGGTGACGCAAATTTATTGCAATCTTCGGACTTGCGAAAACGGGCGACAATCAAATGCCAGCTAATAGGGATTATTAACTGGCGGCCATAGCTTAATGCGTAGCCGCTCAGTGCGTCCTGACGGCAAACTTCCACAGTTCCTTCGCAGCGTGGTTGCCGGTCTTGGAAAGCTATAAGTGTGAGCTCGTTCTCGGCACACCGGGTGAACAGTGCACTCAAATATGATGTGGAGTGAATATCAACGTCTCCCCTAAACACCTTTCCGGAATATCCCAGGAAGCCTCGCGACGAGGGGAATGATCGGGCTGTCCAGAAGTATCACTCTCAAGAAAAAAGGGTGTCAAAAGGTGTATTCTTACACCCTTTGTCCCATTTGATACACCCCAGAATTTCAATTCGACGTACAGTGCCCTACAGTCGAACAAAGGGCCCGAAATTTTACGAGGGGCTTGATAGCCATGTGGTCCAACATTTTAAATAGCTAAAGTACGCATCAAAGACCTCATATAGAAAACACCGAGTTTTTACAGTAGGGCCAAGAAAAGCCGGATTATTTTTTTTGTGTTGAGTAAAACGTACATTAGCAATTTTAATATGTTGTACCACACGGCTATCAAGCCCCTCGTAAAATGTCGGGCCGTCTGTTCGACTGTAGGGCGCTGTACGTCGAGTTGAAGTTTGGGGGTGTATTATATGGGACAAAGGGTGTAAGAATACACCCTTTTGACACCCTTTTTCTTGAGAGTGTACGTTCGTGCCGACTCCAACGCTTCATCCATCCTGGAAGCGTCACGATTCGTTCTCGCTTATCATTACAAGCTCAAGCGCACAAAAAATAAAGCTAGCACTAAAGAAGGTCATCACACACTCTGTTTTTATGTCCTTCTGCCTTCTCTGGGCTCCTAAACCAGAAGCGGTTAAACCAACGTCAACTTCGCGTTCGAGTCCGGTAAAATCTCACGCGTCGTCTCCATCGGGACGTCACAATACGTCAAGCAGACGGTAGGGGCGTCATATAATTCCCGAAAGGTCTATTAACCATACCTCGCAGATGTTCCTTGTACAAGAGTCGTTCAAGGTTGGCCGGGACATTTGTCCATGAGAAATTGCTGAACAAGTGTAGCCTCATAACTCGCTCAACACATTACGACAGATCTAAACCGGCAACCGAAACTGCAAATCACAATCAGTGTTTTTCGTTTGCTTTTTTTGGAAGTTTTTGAAGTTTTAAATTTGGTCTGAGAGATTAAGAGGCTCTACGGGTAACACTGAAAACGTTACGTCAGATGTAATATGGGGCAATAGGGGGGCATTGCCCAAAAGTTGTTCACACTCAAAAAAAAAAAAAGAAAAGTTCGCGAGTTTACTTTCCGGTTTAACACTCGGAGAGCCAATCATCGTAATTACGGAGGCAGCTCAGCGAATGCCGATGCCGAAACATATGTTTAGACCAAAAAACGCAGTCTGAGTTGTGACATTAAGCAATGCAAAACCTCACGCTTGCACTGCTTAATGTCACAACACAGACTGCGTTTTTTGGTCTAAACATATGTTTCGCCATCGTCATTCGCTGAGCTGCCTCCATAAGTTGCGGTGATTGGCTCTTCGAGTGTTGTGCCGGAAAAATGACGCACGGGCCTTTTTTAGGGTGCACGACGGGCCGCGAGAAGTTTGATGGTATTAAATGAATGCTGGTTATAAGTTCGCGGCAAAAAAACCTCAAAGACACATGCAAAATACGTTTTTTTTTTGTTTTTTTTTAGAATAACTGCTCGACTTGCATGTTATACAACATGTGACGCCACCCCACCGGAGAGCCCGAAAAATTTGAATGTAATTGGTTTTGGCATCGCCTTCATTTGCCGGTTTCCGAATAGATACTAATAGCATACCGGAAAGAGTAATGCCCGGGTACATCGAAAATGTCCTCAGTTGTCCGAAAAAACCGCTGGAGTTCTACTTTAACACAATCCTTCTTGAATATCCAACGCCCGGGACGACGTATTTGACGCTAGCTTTCATGGCGGCGAGCAATCTGTCCATATCTGTAAAGCAGCGTTACAAACTCAAATTTCTGGTGAAGGATCAAGGTACCCCTGCTGAAGTGTTGAAAAGGTTTGCAAGCGCAGCATGAGCATCATGTTACGAACAGGAGTGTAAAGAACCGATGTCAACAGTTTCGCGAAGAACGACGGCCGATGACGAAGAAACCGCACGGACAAGCTCATCCGACCGCAGTTACGCAGCCCAGATCTTTCTACACCAACGGATTAACTCTGTTAATGAACGAGACTTCACGTAAACGTAGAAAAATGTTTGAACAGCAGTATAGGCTTCATTATACGACGTTTCGGGAAGAGACTTCCAGTGGAAAACGTAGCAGTTGTGCCTGGACGCCCACGGAGAGTACTTTGAAAAGCTGATAGAGTTTCCTGCTTGTCACATTTTTCGCTTCCTCCTAATAAAAGTCCCGATCGACCATGAACGACCCTTGTAGTTTCCAGCCGCATATATATCTATCCCCAAGCTACACATACGGAGAATATTTCTTTTTGGAGAAATGTTAGTTGCCGACATGATAACGTCCGCGGACACACTTCAAGCTTCTTCGAAAGATGTTTGCTTCATGCATGCATGCAGCATGTCTGCATAGAGATTTTGTATGGCCAATGTGACCTTCAAACAACTTGAAGAACCAGCCTCAAACAGCGTCTACAGACTCTATTTTCTTTATTCTTTATCCATGGTGGTCCTGCAGCGCCATCAGGCACTATCGCAGGGGCCGAATAAACAAGAGAAAACACGGTACCAACAATTTCGCGAGACGAGGCATTCCAGTCCTCAATGGATTTTACAAAGAATGAATTTTGCCCAATTCCGTCCTCGTACCGAGCTCCCGTACTTTATGTGTGTGATCTTTTCTTTTGGATACCTAATTTGGAGGTAATGAATAGGAGGGGCTATTAATGCCTGTTGTATTATGATAGATACTGTACAAAAACTTCAAGCGCAACATTTTTCGTCGTTGTGTTAATGGATACACCCCTAACTCTTCAATCATGTTGGTCACACTCTCAATATGGTCATACCGCGTCGGGACGAAACGAGCTGCACGACTCTGAATTCACTCTACTGCAACTACACGGTTTTGCTGGGAAGGCAACCAGAGGTTGCAGGCGTACTTCAAGACTGGTCGTACATAGTTAAGGTAGGCGAGCTCTTTAATAGTTTTAGTGGACTTTTTATTTTAAATTTCGGTTCAAGCACCCAAGTGCTCGGCCGGCCCTCATTACGACATTGTAAATGTGAGCGTACCAAGATCAGTCAGCTGATAGCGTGGCACCTAGATATTTAAGTGCTTCGTTCTCGGGTACAACTTCCTCATTCAACGTATAACGAGTTTAAATTTTCGTCTTGGTTTTGCGGGTAAAACTAACATGGATACTTTTCTTTAACATTGAGCTTCATCATCCACTTTTTGCACCATTGCTCTATTCGACTCAGGTCACCTGCAATCGTGTGGGACTTTCATCGTCTGTTATACATGTGTAAACAACACAATCATCTGCAAACAATCGTACCTTCGAATTCAGACCATGATTAATATCATTAGCAAATATTAAAAAAAAGGTCCCAAAACAGACTTTAGGAACGCCAGATATAACCTCAATAAAATTAGAAGTTTCACCATTCAAAAAAACACTTTGACGACGGTATGATAGATATTCATCTATCCACTTAGGTATGGCAGTGTATAGGTTTAGGAGCTCTAATTTGTGTAATAAGAATGAGTGTGATACTGTGTCAAATGCTTGTTTTATAATCTAAGAACACACAGTTAATCTGTCCGCCTCCGTCAATATTCGTAACCAAATCGGGACATAGCTCGGTCAGTTGTGTATCGCATGAATATCATTTTCTAAATCCCTGTTGTGACTCAAAAAGAAAAAAAAAAATTAAAGTTAAGGTGATTTATGATGCCAGGGTATAAAACATGCTCCAGTAATTTACAACATACTATACGTCAGTGAAATCAACCGGTAATTTGTCATTTCCTTTTTGGGCCCTTTCCTGTGCACAGGCACCACGTGTGCCACTTTCCAGTCGTCTGCTAAAAAAGCATCATTCAACTACTTATTATATCTAATTATTTGTATGATGTATTAGCAGTACGACCGTGGCTTTTGGGTACACACGATTTTCTATACAAAGAGAAATTTTTGCGAGTCAAACATTCTGGGGCATAATCCAACAACGGTGAGGCGTACGAAGAAAGATGTTCCCTAATCTGAACTGCGTTTCGGGGATGCGTGCGGTCAGACGGATCGATTAAAGATACACAAAGCGAGTGAGTGAGCGAACGAGAAGAGGGGCAAGCAACCGACCACGTGGTTTCGTAAACCACTTCCGGTTTCGTCCCAGCCGGAAGTGCATCTGGTGAGCGCGACCCATCTGCGACAGCAGCGAAAAAAACTAAACTCCTAAACGCAGTCCTGTCGGCCCCACAAATTGAGGGTGAGGAGCTTTGATGCGCTGGAACGCTCGCATAAAACCGCCGAACGTAGCAGAAAAAAAAAAAAAAAGCGCCTAAAAGTGACGTTAAGAAAATGGAGCGGTCTAGGAACGGCGGTAATGAGAAGTACAGGGAAGACCTTTGTGGTACATTTCCGGTCTGCGCTTCCCTTTCAGTCAGGGAAGACAAACGAAGGAAAATAGAATGTCGGACACTTTCGCTTATATACCCTTCCATTCTCCCCCGCACAAAAATGGCGGCGGTCGGAGCGAGACCGGTCACCGTCTGGCAACGCTGAAGCGGATGTCCGGTTATAAGCTTACGAAAAAAAAAGGGGGGGGGGGGGGGGGGGGGCGGGGGGTCAAACATGTTATCGGAGAGCAGCGCCCAGGAACTCCCAACAAGTTGCGTGATTACATTTCCGCAACCCGCTACCGGAACCGGAACTAACTCTACAGTCAAGGCCAACGACGCGCATGCGCAGTGGAGCCGTCTTCGTTGCGGAGAGCGTAGCGGAGTAAGGAAAACCACCTACGAAAACTCTTTATCAATCAGTTTCCCCGCTAAATTTAGCCGCAAGTTGATGTCACGTAACCTAAACACCAATTTAGTAACCCGCTAAATTTAGCGGGAAAATTCATGTCTCGGGAACTAGACGCCGATCAAGTTTTCCCACTAAATTTAGCGGGCGAAGTCGACGCCACGTGACCTGACGTCACGTGACCAATACAACCATTAAGTTTCCCCGCTAAATATAGCGGTAAAATATACGTCATTTGACACAGCAATTCCCTCACCGATCCCCTATAATGTATTTCATGCATTATAAAACTATAAAAAAAAAATCGCTGCCATTTTTATCATTTTTTTTTTTAGTTTGAGTAAATTTTGTCTAGAATTATTTCTTGACATTCATAACCTATAAAACACACCATAGCTTCTTTTTTTTTTTTTACGCGATGTTAGTTGTAGGAAAAATTCGAGAGAAACGAAACGAACAGCGTTTACCCTCTCAACTCGCAACGAGAACAGACAGCCACGTTATCGGAGCCGATTCTATGCCGCCAATGTTTAACACAGCCACACGCTGGGGTTGGCAAAGCACAGGGGACGCACTACGTTCCACGGGGTAGCACTTTGATGGTCGAACGATGTTTTAGCGAACGCCCACGTTTCACCGAATGACACTTTAGCGAATAGTCGGCCGCCGCGAAGCGGCGTTTCCGAGTGACCCAATTGCGGGTTAACATTTTTGTAATGATCTGTCGCAGACTGTCGCCGCGAAGCGGCGTGAACGCAGGTGGGGTTATTCGCTAAAACGTCGGTTCGCTCAAATGACCGCTGTTCGCAAAAAAACTTCATTCGCTCATGCGATATGAACCTGAGTTCCCCGCATTATTAAGGTTCTGCTCTTCCCGCCGTCGCAGCAAATTCTGGCCGAGCCTAACTTCGAATGCCCACGCAGTGGGCATTCGAATGCCCAGCATTCAGATATCGTCGCAGCGGGGATCGAGAAGCTTGATGACGAAATCCCGGAGATCGCACTGTTGGCGTTGTCCCCGAAACTTCGTCATCAAGTTTCGCTAAGGAGACACTGAAAGAAAAAAGGTCAGCTTTTCTTTTCGGAATTCCACCGCGACGAAGACGCGTCTTGGTCAGTGGCGTGGCGTTCCAGTTTTCTTGGGTCTCGTACAATGAAAAACATTCCTACCCAATATCGTTGCACGGCCCTTACGATGAGACTGGCGCCGTCTATCATAAAGCGGTGGAACGTTTCCCTATATTTCCTTTTCTTTTTTTTTTTTTCGCGCGTCATTCTTTCTTTTTTTGGCATGAAAAATCTTATAAAAATTGTATGAACGACAATTTCTCATAGATAGCACGTACACTCGATCTCGCAAACACTGCAAAACCTTCGCTCTAACGAAATGCGGTTCCAGGTTTGCCTTATTAGCCCCGAGAGCGAGCACAAGCGTCGCTGCGGTCGCCGCGCCCGGATTGGGTGAGGTGTACCGTGACGTCAGGGGGAGTACTCCGCTCCGCGATCTCGCATCGGCTCGCCTCCCAGCACCGGTTTCCTGGTCTGGCGTTGTGTGCCGCAAGCTCTTCGAGGAGCTGGACTTCGTTTACCCGGTGTATATGACGTTTAGTTAGGCCGGTATTACCGTGCTTCCGTATATTTTATAATCCTGCTTGTCCCTTTTACCTTTAAAATTGGGTTACAAATCCCGAAAGCTTTCGGCGGAGGCAATTCCGCCGATGAACCTCCCCGTCCGTCCACACGACACAAGGCAATTTTGCGAGGGGTCGGTGAAGCGGTGGCGCAAGCATTTCAGACGCTGGAATTCTGTTCCTTGCACGTTCATGATTTAAGACGATATTAGATCCCGCTTTCAAGGCATTTGAAGTGGCATTTATATCATGGGCCTTTGGGTGGTCGGCAAATTAGCTCGCGACCCCGACTCTGCGCTGCCACTGTGCATGCGCTGGTTCGCAGATGTTTTAAAGGCCGTGCGTCTGATGATCTTGAGAGTGCTCGTGGAACAGGGTTGTTTTACATAAATGTAGCATCTTCGCGAATTAATTACATAGTTTATACACGTATGCAGGCATATTTCTTAGAAGCTGCACAATTACTGGAAATTCGTTTGTATGGTAGCAGCAAAAACGGCCGAATTGCCCCCAGTTGTCTGTATGATATGCATTGAACTGCCAAACTATGCACAGCAATAGTGCCGTAATATGGAATGTTTATACTTTTTCCTGGCATTCTTTATTCCAGCCTATTCCGAAAATACACCGTTCAGTGTGAATTGTCATTTCCAATTAGAAGAAACACTGCTGCAGGTCCCCAAATGCTTCCTCAGCCTCCAAACAGAGGAAAACAGGAGGAACAGCAAGCATTCGAACGCATGTCCAGTGGTAGATGCAGCACTAGTAGCAGAAAATGTGGAACCTGTGAAGGGCGACAGTCTGCGTGAGAAAAGCTTCTGGTATTTTAGCTTCAGGACAATTTGATTTAAGTAAAATCTCAATTTCAGGGCTTCACGAACTAATAACGAGCTAGACACCTTCGCTTACGTTTGTTATACATTACTTGAGGGTTGGTATAAACAAGTCCACAGATACCACCCGTGTAGTCCATTGAAATACTATCCGAATCCAGCAAAGGTCAAATGCAAGCAATGTATATAATAAATGTTCTTTGTTTTTTGTTTTGTATTTTTTACTTTTCCCCTGCACTTGGGCTGTCTTACTTGTGATTCTTTCTTGATGGCCCAGACTGTATTTAACATGTTGCTCGAGCAGCATGCAGCTTTTCTGCTTCGGCGATCTTGTTTAAAAACAGAGATACAAAAAACAAAAAAGTATACATAACCTGCCAATTCATTCAGACCATCAGCAGAATTTATTGTGCGAGATGTAAATCTATAGTGATGCTCCTGCAGTTGTGGCCATATTTCTTCATTTTCATATACCAGCTGCGATTCCAGCGCTGCCTGCCCTGTCAACCATGCTTAAAATGTTGGTTGAAGTTTCGCCTGTAGCTACAGGCCATACCTCAATAAAGGTTCATATAAACATTTACACTTACTACGAAAAATACGCCAAAAAAAATTAAATAGAAACGAGCGCGCCGTCAGCTAACGTCGTCACAGCCTCCACAGGGCGAGCGGGCCGAGTCGGGGAAAAATTCTCTCCTCGTCGTGACGTCACCCCGGTTCGCCGTAAGGGGGCGCCACGCGAACTTCTCGGGGCTATTAGAAAACATGATTGCGCTTTAGGAAAAGGACAGTGCAAGAGGAGACAACCAAAGAGATCTCTGTGTTGTTTGTTCTTCCACCGTCCTTGTCCTAAAGCGTAATCATGTTTTCTCATGCGCAATATACCAACTCGCCCAACTGTCAGCGCTTATTCATAGATGGCGCCGGCGTGCCGGTGTGTTCACTCGTCGCCAGAGATCACCAGAACGCGGTGGCTTTCCCTCAATCGAAGGCGCTGGAAGACGGTATGTTAGACAGTATCTTGGACAGAAAATGAATTGGGAAGACGGTACATTAGACATGACTTTCTTTCTTTACTAAACAGCTATTTCGTTGACAAAAACGTATTCTAACTTATTTAAATGTCCTGAACGAATTAAATAAATATTGTAGTAGTTTAAGACACGTTTCCTGGAGGAAGAAAAAGCAACGTTGCTAGCGAACTACTTTCTCGACGGCGGAGGCACTTCAGATGGGCGCAATGCGCTTGTGGGTGGAGCTAAAAGATTGTTCTCAGGTTGCAGCCCACTCGGCGGAGCAGACGACATGCGGGGTGACACGGGGGGGGGGGGGAGCATTTTTTTGACCCTAATGCTATGACCCTAATGGAACGGTCTATAGGAAAACGCAAGTGTGAACGGGTCTTAGTTTGTTTGACGACAACGTGAAATTTAGCGGAGAAGATCGGGCACCGCTGAACGCTCAATTCGCACGACGAACCGTTGAAACGAGCGACAGTTCACCATGCCATCCTCGGAGGAGTCGTATACGTCCCTATTGGCCTCGGTTCTCGAAATAGGGCACAGGCCAGCAGCGCCCGTGAACCCCAATGAGGCCCTAGATGCAGGCGGCAGCTCCTGCGATCCATCTTCATAGCTCAACATGGAAGCGTAGAACGGGCGTCGCGGAGTTGGAAGACCGCATTGCAACCCGTGGCAAGCAACGCTGTGTGCCATTGAATTGCCGTTCCTCTGTTTCACGTTGCGGCCGCTAGGGAATGCCAGGACAGCGCTTGTCCTGTTTGCACTTCCTTTAGTCCCCGTTTACTGTGCGTTGTTTGCCTTTTCGTCGGCCACGACAGTTTTCGCTTCACTCTTGGATAGGCGGTAGCTCGCACGCTTCCCTCCTTCGCGTCTTCTCCGCTGGGTGGTGTCGCCTCCCATGCGAGTTTGCTGAGTTCAAATTGTTGGAATTAAAAGCTTTGGCTATAGGTAGCGCGAGTCACCACTTGATGAAAGGGTTCAGACGTATCCACCCATCCATCCACGCGGTTAAGAAACATGTTTTCTCGGGAAACGGGAAAACGCAAGTGTGAACGGGTCGCGCTGAACGCAGACTTTTTGTTGGTGTCTCATAGTTTTGATTTTTCTAGGCAGAACCCAGCGAAGTGGAATACGATTAAAGGGGCACTCCAGTGCTTTTTGTAGAAGCTTGGTTTTGATGGCTCATTGCCTGTTAGGTTTTAGTCCATAAAATTGACCAGTTCTAGATGGCAAGAAATCCTAGCAAACTCATATGAATAGAAATACGCGAGCACTATTTTATTTTGAGGGTGGGGGAAGGAGAAGGGGGAGGGAGCATTTGTGGGTCCTCACCACCTCCACCAAATTTTACCAACGGAAATAGGTAATTGCGTGGAGATTCCGAACGTTACTATTATTGCTCTTCTTAGGCAATGGAAAAGGTGCAGCGGCAGACCACGGATGAGAGGAGAGCCACGTGACTGGCGCCCCGCCGCGGCGAGACGCCGAAACACACTTCTCCCGAGCGAACAAGTGTGTTTCGGGTCCTCGCCGCTGCAAAAGCTGTGCGCTGACGTCCAGGTTCCCCGAGAAACGGGTCTTTGATGCTCTGTGCTACCAGATGCTCGCGCTCCAAATCTGCGGCCGGGCACTCTATGTCTCCGTCGTCCAACTGCCAGGCTTTGTGAGTATGGAGGAGGCTATATGGTTCGGTCATCGAAGCGGTTACCAGCAACAGCAAAAGTTTTCCTCCTCCTCCACGGTGCGTGAACGCGATGGCGATTCCCAACGACTTCGCCATAACTTGTCGCAACCATCGCTCTTACTGTACTCAGGATTGACAGAGGAATGCTAATTTTTTTTGTTTGTTTGTTGTTGTTTTTGTTACAAGTTCGCCGATTATACCTTTATTTTCAGTTTTAAACTCGTTGATCCGTTTCCATTCTTTCGGTCGGGAGAAGTGTGTTTCGGCGTCTCGTCGCAGCGGGGCGCCAGTCACGTGGCTCTCCTCTCATCCGTTGTCTGCCGCTCCACCGTTTCCATTTCGGCGGCAACTTCTCGTGGCGATCTGCCAGGCTTTGGCATTTTTGTGATATTTTCCCAGTGATGTACTCCCGTCTTGCCACGTATGTACCATCTAAATAATTTCGGGAATTTTTTTTTCACTGCAAAAATTGCCTATGCATTACCGAACGCTGACTCTCCGCCCAAATGTATACCGCTATAGAGATCCGAAACAGGTGCCAAAGTTTCAGCACTAACCGCCATCTTATTCAAAAGTTATAAGTGATTTTCTGATAATTTGCAATGAGAAAATAGCGGCCGATGAACCTCTTATAATACACGAAATTCTACGGCGCCAAATACCGACAACGTGCGAAAATAAGCCCATTTTCCTGTTGAAAATTTCAGAAAATCGGTGAGAGCTTTTGAATATATGATATAGGTTAATGCTGAAACTTTCGCATCTGGCACCGACCTCTATAGTGCTACATTTTGTCGGCGAATGAGCCTTCGGTAATGCACAATTAAATTGCACAATTAAAAAAAAATGGTCACTCTTTTGCTGCGGTGAGTAACCGCCTTTCCTCTCCCACTTTCTTTTTTTCTTTGACCCAGAGAAAATCACAAAATGTTATTAATATGTCCTTTATTAATTATCTTGTTTAGAGAATATGCCTCTGCCTAAAATAGGTGTTACAAATTTTTGTTTTCTATTTGAGCGCGTTTTTTGTCCAGAATGTCGCAGACTTCTAGGGCGATCTCATAAATGCGATCATTTTTCGAGCGACGTTAAGGGTCTCTGGAAGGATGATCACTTCTAATACAAATACGATAAAACAATATGCAATAAAATTACTTTCACCATATTCTGACTGTAGAGGCCCGTTCTCACATTTGCGACTCCTTAGAACCGGGTGCCTTGAAACCTTTTAAAATCTTTTAGGACGAGAGAACACACTGGCACGCTGGTGCCATCTATGCGGTGAACCTGGAACTGCACTTCAATTAAGAGCGAGGGTTTTGCGGGATTTCCGAGGTCACCGTCAAATGTGCGTACTACCTGCGAGAAAGGTTCGTTTATAACGTTGACAAAAGCTTTTCGAGCCAAGAAAAAAAAAAGGATGATGCATGAGAGAAATAGAAAATACATATACGGGACGGCCAAGTTTCCACTGCTATCCAATAGATGGCGCCAGTGCGTCCTCTCGTCGAATGAGATTTTAAGAGGTTCCAAGGCACCCAAGAAGTCGCAAGTGTGTGAACGGGCTTTAAGAGTTCTTGTACAAAGATAAGCAACTGGCGCATAAAGTACATCCAGACACTTCTCTTTTTAAATTTATTTTATTCACGCTCGAATTAAATAAGTAACACGAATGCGCGAATTGCGGTTCGGACGCGGTTCCGAATTTTGCGGATGCGCTTAGGATGCGGAGACAATGCATGTCTGCGGATGCGGATACAATATGTTAAGAGCATTGTAGATGCGGTTCGGCTACGGATAAAAGAAACGTCCGCTGATGATCCAACTTATGCGCCCAGGCCCCAGGGCCCCACTGATAATTGACGTGTCAATGTACCAATCCGTTTTGTCATCGAAGCGGTTACCAGCAGGACACCCGGTCGCAAATCGAGCACAAATGTGTAGACCAGTCTTTATCGTGTTGTCTGAACACCTGCTTCTTGACCTACAATCTTCACACAAAAAGAAATAAATAAAACAATAATAATAATTAAAATGCAGTGTCCGAGTGGCAAATATTATTTTTTTCTGGGTAGTTGGGCCCAGGCTGACTTTCAATAAAAAAATATTAAAAAAAGAATCTCGGCGTAATGGCTGCTTGATGTTGTCCGGGCCGTGAAGAGACTGCGGGCGGGACGCCTGAGCGGAGCCTAATTGGGGGAGGAGGCGGCCTCCACGACACACAGGACTGCGAGGGTCCCGGAATAGCAGGTCGGAGCTCGATATCCGCGTCCTTCCGATTATTAACACGCGGGGTCGTTAGCAGGAGCCCTCAGAAGCAGAAGCGTCCCGCGTTTAGACTGCGCCCAGAGCATCGCGGAGGACTTTTACGCCTTTGGGACGGAAAACGTCGTTAAACGTGCGCTGATGACAAAAACACAAAGCCGGTTTTTAAAAACAAAAAAAAGAAAACAAAAAAAAAACATCACGTAGAGTAATTAAGGTTTGTGAACAGCCTTCTTTACCTCAATCTGACACCACTCGGATGGCGCCAACTTGGCAATAGACCCTTTTCCCATCGAGCAACACTGGCAGTCGCCTTTTTTTTTTCTTTGCTTAGGCCAGGTGGCGCAAGCTACCACCCGTTAGAAAGGGTATAGCCATCAACATTCATCCATCCATCAATCCTTGAATCCGAAGCGCGTGATTGGAACCAGTGATTGGAACCATGTCCTCACCGAGTGCAGGCGCGCGACATCCGTTTTCTACACAAGCTGAGCCGAGTTCACGTCTAGAGCCACTAAATGAGCTACGCTTAGAGTACCGGCACTCTGTTCCCGATACTGTTGTGGGCGCCGCCATCTTGGTGCTTGTGCAGAGCAGACGCAACTGCCGATCGTCATGATTCCAGAAGTGCGACCTCCTCAGAATTTGTTTCGGTGTTGGGAAGCTCGTGCAACATAGCTTTGCTCTGTCGCGAACTGTTTAAACATTTGGGGAGGACGCAAAAGCGTTTCTCGTGATTTCAGATAAAGCTTCAGATAACTACTGGCAACCATGATATTAAGTCAGGAGATGGGCAAGTGTCTTTACTCCGAAGCTTATTTTGTGGCACTATTCGTGCTCAGTGCCTGCTCCGAGTGGGTGCTCAACAATGGCAGAGTGGAGAACTGGGCTAATTGGTATACGTTTGTCTATCTATCATTTGATGCTTTCAATGCGCGTTGGTTTTGTATCTAAATCGAAGAATTGTCAAGTGCGAAAATTTACATCAAGCTCAACACGATAATAAAAAAAAAAAAAATCTTTTTTTAACCAAATCGGAGGTTTGAGCTTTCGTTATACTTTACACTTAGTTCGCCAACTGTGTGACGTCCTATTGTAAGCAAATCAGAGCGCGCAATTAAAATCAAATAAAGTGTGTCATTAACTCCTCTAACGTGGGTCAATTCGGATCTTTATTGCAACATCTGTTTTCCCATTGAATAAAAATCCGTGTCACGAAAGATTGAGTGTCGGTCCTAGTGTTCTTTCACCCGTAAATTTGAGCTGAAATTGTATTATGCTTTTCTTTTGTTGTGCTCGTGTGATGCTTGGAAGTCATAAGTGTGTGCAATTTAAGTTATTTAAGTGCAGTTTAAGTTATAAGTTATTTTGTGTGTCGCATGTTTAGTGCAATTGTCTAACGATTATCAACCTTTCCTCCTATACCTTCAAGAAAAGGCCGACATTATCAATAAATACTGTTGGCCTTTTCTTGACGCAAGCTCCACAACAAACTTGCTAAAAAAATTAAAAACAAAGTAACAACGTAAAAAAAAAAGTGAAAATTACAGCATTCACAGTGACCACTGTTTTGTTAGAGTTATTTAAGGCGCGAGTCAATAAACGCACATCTGTGCCGAAAAAGTCGAGTAATCTCTACCCTTGAGCGCACTTCACCGCGACACGCTTGGGTTTCATGGGCCGACTGGTACAACGTCACCCCCGAAGGCTCCCCGGCCTTCCTCCTCTAGGTGGCTCTGCCAGCGAGCTTTTCCCGAACCAAATTTGCCTGAACGGTGGCTGGCGATGAATCTGAGCGTATCGGCCGGGTGACTATTAGCTGTATGGACGCAGGTTTTCTGCTTCTTTGCTCGGAGCCTCGCACTGCACAGATGGTCCGTTTGCAAGAGCAGTGTTCAGTCAGCGCGAACGCGAATCCCAGTCGACCGCTGACGCATCGCTCGTGTCAAACCTGCGTGGCCTACACTAGGTGACGTAGTGAACCCAGCAGTGGGACCTGCTCCCTTTCTCCCTCTCTTTCGGATGACGGACTTCCGCCATACTTTCTTCTACTAAAAGAGGACAGGTGCGTCAACGCCTCTGATCTAACCTCCTCGCTATGTGCGAGGCGCGTTCGAGACGCGTCTCCACCGATGGACACCTGACTAACGGTTTACGATTGCCTGTTTGCTCGAGACGAGTCTCCACCGATGGACACCTGACTCACGGTTTACGATTGCCTGTTTGCCCAGCGGAGGTGGATCAGAATTTATGGCCCTTTTGTCCTCCTAAGAACATATATACGTCACGGGGGTTATTCTCGGAAGACGCGGATTACATCCGTTGGGACAACTGAGCGAATGCCAAGCACCATGGAGCGCGGGAACCAGTCGAGAAGAATCGTTGAGTGGGATAAACCCTTTGCAAAAACTCCATCAAGCAGCGCAGGCGGTCGCCACATCCGGGGCATCGCATTCCAACGTGAAGCCTGTGACTGGACCCGAGCGCACGCCGAACGCTGAAACCTCCTCGGAATGCCTATTACACGGCCCGTAAAGAAATCCAACCCGGGCCGCAAGGAGCTCGAACCTGGCCGAGCGAAAGAGCAGGAGTCGAGAGGGACGTCAGAATGCAGAGCTCAGGTTGGAATGATTAACGTGTAGACCTAAAGCTAGCCGCCTTTTTCTCCAGAGCACTCTGCGAACGCGACGCGGAACGCCGGCGTCCAGCGTTTGGCTTTCGCGTTCTAACGCGTTCTACGAGTGCAGTGGAGACAAAGGTAGTTAATTTGAGGTCTACCATAGCCTCCTGTATACCGACAAAGCCTGGCAGAGCGCCACGAGAAGCGGCCGCCGAAATGGAAAAGGTGGAGCGGCAGACAACGGATGAGAGGAGAGCCACGTGACTGGCGCCCCGCTGCGGCGAGACGCCGAAACACGCTTCTCCCGAGCGAGTAAGTGTGTTTCGGGTCTTGGCCGCTGCAAAAGCTGCGCGCTGACGTCCAGGTTCCCCGAGGAATGGCTCTTCGATGCTCTGTGCTACCAGATCCTCGCGCTCCAAATCTGCGACCGGGCACTTTATCATTCCAACAAGAGTTCGGCGTTTCGACGTCCCTCCCGTTTCCTCCTGTCCCTCAGTTCTTCGGCAGATATGTTCGGGCCGCGGGGTGCAGGCTTCTGATCTAAAGAGTTTCCGTAGAATGTGATACACGCACAGCATCTCTTCGTTGCCCTCTCGTATCTCTGCTGCTCACACGGAGAATGTCTTATTTCCCCCGGCATTCTATTATCTAATATTAAAAACACATAAACACGCTGAGCGTGGCAAAGGTGGCGTAGCGCAGCGCACACAGATACTGATTGGTCGCAGATGTCGAGTTCCTGCTCACTGGCCAATGAAATGCCCACGCCTACAAGTAGCGACATTCTTTGAAGCGCCGACTGCGTGACGGTGCAGGTTTTAGAAAGCGAATTGCGGCGCACAGTTGAGATTTGAACTGAATGCCGCCATTTTGTTCCAGCGGAATGTGCTTTGTCATTTGTGTTGGTTATCGTTACTTGTAAAATAATTATCAAGGGACTTTAGCTATAGGCTACTTTCGCTGCGCTCAACGTGTGAGTATAACAGAGCCTTGAAATGAAATGAAATATTTCGAGGCATTTACTCTGGCGGGCCTCCAGACAAAATGCTACCATATGGTAAC
The DNA here is from genome assembly GCF_016920785.2 of Ixodes scapularis. Classification (NCBI taxonomy): domain Eukaryota; kingdom Metazoa; phylum Arthropoda; class Arachnida; order Ixodida; family Ixodidae; genus Ixodes; species Ixodes scapularis. The sequence goes on from NW_024609837.1 coordinate 11,236,462, forward strand.
TTGACTGGGTCTGCGGCCCTGAAGCAAAACAAGCATAGCAATCTGGCAGAAAGGTGTGATACATTGCAAAGCCTCGTTATACAGCCACAGAGTTTCTCGTACCAACTAGACCAACCAGGCATGTACTTCAGTAACAATAAACATAGTAAACATGTGAGAGCGCAGGAACGTTCGGCAGCAGGCATATTATGCGAAAGCGAGAAAAAATAAAAAAAATGTCATACAGAGACATCCGCGCTAGACTTGCAGTCAATCGCTAATACATCATGGGACACAATGTAAAATTATATAAAAAAAAAAAAACTCCGCTTTGCGTACAGAATTTTTACAAAAGGTTTAATGTGACAATCATGACCTTGTAAAATTCATAAATTCACGCACACAAAAAAAGGAAATTTGAACGCTGAACTTGAGCGCCCCTTGGCAGGCGATTGTCAGCGCGGCGGAAGCTACGTGCTCGTTGCACAAAATCTTAGGTTTATCTTTCACCGCGTGATCAGGCTCCCGCCCATACCGGCGTACAGAGAGCGGGATCAGGTGATGAAAGGGAGGCCGATGATTGGCCCAACGAACACCTTATGTGCTCCGAACGAAAGGCGACACCAGATGTCGCGCTAGGAAAGTGTGCCGCAGAGCCGTATATGGGGAGAGTTTGGTCAGTCTATGATCTCGCCGCCGTAACGCTCTCCTCCCAAGTGAGCCAATCAGCACGCGGCGTAGAGCGAGAGGCATGAGCGCATGCGCGTAAACTCCCAGCTGCTCCCACCTGAGTGGGGAGGGCCGCCATCTTCGATCATCCTCCCGGCGGAATGCGTGGGATCGGCATCTAAATCCCGATTATTGCCTTTTATATCGCTGGCTCTGGCAAGAAAATGACATTCTGTTATTCCTCGGTGGGTTAAAAAGCTAATAAATGAAGATTTTTCGGCGTATGGCCACAAACTTTTATTCAGGCGAAAAAGAAGTCGGCCCGTAGCAGACGACGCGTATCCTCAGCAGTGCTCTTCTCCGACCAGTCTCCGACAGCGTTGCTAAAAAATGGCGGTCGCCTCCTCTCTGCTTTCTTCTTTCTCTCTCGCTCCTTCGGCGCTCTCCTTCCTTTCATTTACTTTTCTCCTCTTCGGCGCCTTCGTCGCCACACCCAGAGAGAGAGAGAGAAGTCTTGCAAAAGAGGAAAAACCATCGTTGGAGTTACAGCCATGGGCCGAACGGTCATCGTTGGATTGGGGGGAGGGGAAGGGGATAAAAGCTGATAGAAGAAAAAATTGTGAAAAAAAAAAAGAGAGGGAGGTTGTTTCGCCAAAGCCGACAAGCGGGGCGCGAGGAGCCACAGAAAGTGGCTGGCAGAAAAGAGGGCGGAGCCGAGGAAGGAAGGAGATCCTTTAAATGTCCAAGTGTCTTGTCCAGAAGCCTGTAGCACATCTTCACAGAGTCCAGGGTGAACGAATCGGGTTCGGCACGCGGTGTCCGAATTTCCAAGCACTGTCACCAGTCACACCAACACCAAGTTTCCCAGTATTCCGAGCCAAAGTGCAATGGGTCGGCGAGCATCTCTCTGCTGTATTCACAACACAGCGTTGCGAAAGGATTGGGGGGAACATTAATAGATTCCGTTCCCTCAACAGGGGCGGTCGAGCCTATTGTATGCATAAGGGACATTCCGCAGAGTGCTACGGAATGACATTCTTTGCCTGTGTTTGACTGAGTGACCCACGCGATTCTGGCCAAACTCTCCCTATATACGGCTCTGGTGTGCCGATGGCAGCGGTCGTTCAAAATGAAGATACACCTGGGGGAACCGAACATCTGTCTAAAATGAAGTATACGCGGTTAGGTTGACGCTAAAAGCTAAAAAAAAAGTAAATATATAAAGGCATACGCGGTTGTGTAAACTTGCTGCCGGAGAGAAAGGAGGAGACGAGACGCCGCCATATTGCTGCTAGTATGGGTAGATCGTCTGGTAGTCAAGCCTGTGACTCAAGCGTCGCTGCAGCGCGAGTGAAGCCACCGGACGGCCATGTTGCACGTGGACGATTTGCGGTTCGCTAGCGTTACAGAGGCTGGCGGCAGCGTGCTGAAGACAGGGTTTCTACTCGTGTGTCGTCATTCGCCGAAGAATTTTTTTAAGACACCGTGTAAGCGCTGAGACTTGCCGTCGAGAATACGTGGAAAATTTTGCGAAAGCGCAGTGCCGCGGGAAAAAGGCACAACTCGTCGAAAGCAAGTTTCGCCGGTCTCGCGGCGTGATCGAAGCTTCCTTGGCACGCCGAAGTGCTGCGTCTCTGTGCCTTCGCACGCTTGGATACCGATCAAGAATCGACGCCGCGTGTGAATGTGTTTTGCGAGTGCAATGTGCGTGAAGCCGTAAATACAAATGTAGACGCTATCGTTTTTGGCGACAGGGACATTCCCAGGATGGATCACCTTTGGAGGAATTCGCGACATACGTCCCTAAAGGTTATCGCCTTAAACTATTCATCATTAATCGGCGAAGTAAGCATCCCGCGAGCCCCTGTTCCGTACACCACCACCTTGGTGACGACAAAAATGCCACTAAAAACAAATTTTTTAACGAAATAGAAAAAAACTATTTGTTTAATTGCCTAGGTTGGGGGCATTCAATATCTTCGAAATGTTTATTTGACAGTGATATATATTTGTCGGTATGTAGTTAATTTGGAAATGCACAAAAAAAATTGATTGTAACTTAAAAAAAAAATTTAAACTCATTCTTTCCCTCCCTTTCCCCTAAAAAAAAAAGTCTGGAGAGGAGAAAAAAAGAGAAAGAATGCAGGGAAAATAGGGGACAAAAACAGGGAATAAGGAAGAAACGTACTCCTGTTCTAGCCTCGTCGTTATTCGAGGCTAGAACGGGAGTATTGATGACTACGACAAAGTATGACGAAGTGAATACGCGGTATGCTGTATGCCAAGGGGAAGACGAGACAGCATAGAACACGTGGTGTTGAGATGCACAGGGCTTGCTCCCGCTCTCCCGGAGGATGCAACGGATTTAGCCGGCGCGCTGGAATTTGCAGACGAGAATGGATGAGAAGTGCATTTTAATAGTAAAGAGGACACTGGAAGATGAGTGGAAATTGTCTAGGGAGAACTGAATGGCGTACAACTAACCGGTGGAGAAAAAGCGGGACGTAAAATTCTTAGTTTTTTTTTTTTTTTTTTTTTGCCCGATTCCTTAGAGGTTAGTTTGCTGAGATCCCACACCGCCTGGTGATAGTTACGAAATTAAGAAATCCTACTTTTGGTTCTTAATTTCTAGGCTAGTTGGCGCAAGCTACCGCCCGATATAAAGTGTACAGCCGTTAACATCCATCCAGGATGCGTACGTCAAAGAATAAACTTATAAAAAAAATACAGCGCAATAGTTACGTTTTGAGACTTATCTTGAGTTAGGAGAGATATCGAAGCCACTCTCGAAATTCAAGCATTCGCTTCCGAATCACTCCTAACTCAAAATCTATCTTACGACATAAATATAACTCTAATTTTTATTTTCGCGGAAAAAAAAAAATTAGATAGGTTCGCTTTATTGGACACTTATCAATGTTATTTTAAAAAGGTTCACTTCCCCTTTTAAAGATTCCAACCAGCCATGCCCCCCCCTGCGCCCCCCCCCCCCCCCCCCCCTCTTAATAACTCGTCTTTAAACTAATCTAAAAAAAATAGTAACGCTTTCGTGCATTCAACGTAAATTGGATTGAGTTATCTGGAAGCAGAGCGGCAAGTGAAATCTATCTCGAGTGCGCAAAATGCATCAATGCCACTGCACCAAATAAGAAAAAAAAAAGGGGGGGGGGGGGGGGGGAATGGTGAAAGGAGTGACAGAAACGGGCATTGTGTCGTCTTGAACGCGGGTCAGGGCTGTGGCAGCACGCACACACACAAGAAGAGAGCTCTGGATCGTGGCACGACAATGGCGCTTCAGAAGAATATCGCTCGTATGTACGGCCGATGCTTGAAAGAGACGCGGCAAGCCCTTCTGGAAAGCAGCCAAACTTAGAGCTCTTTTGTGCTCACGCTCTTCGAGATTAACGGTACTCCATCCGAAAGAAACAATATTTTACGTAACTGATACGATACGGCAAAACACGTTGCTTGTATAACCGGCTGAAACAACACAAATATAAACTTGCAATTAGTGGCCACAATATTCGGAAGCAGATGTATTGAAAAACCTCGTGTTTTTTGTTTTAGCATTTTCGTTTCGTTCGTTCGTTTATAATGCTGTTTTCCAGCGAAAGTGTGTCGTGCGTCAGGACTTCGTCAAGCTGCGCGGTGTCCTCCTTTTCTTTGTAAAAAAAAAAAAAAAAGTTTAAAATAATCTATAATTTTAAATGTTTATATTTTGAATAAATAATATTGGTGACTAAATATTTAACCGGTGTTCTTCTCACCCTTCGCAAAGATAGTCTTTTGGCCTTTAAGCAAAAAGAACTCTACACATTTGTTGTATGCCTATTTTTTGTCCCATTTTTGTATTTTGTGGCTCGTTGAGCGAGAAAGGCTTTCCTGCGACAACGATAGCGGTATGTTGTTATTCGTACGAAAACGGGGATGATGTAACTATCATTTAGACGTCGCGCAAAGGACCGATGCATCCAGCTTAGTAAGGATATGCACAAAGAACTCCAACAATTGACGTGGTTAAAAACAGAACCTTTTGAAACCGATGGCTTCTTACTAAATATATTTTATGGCATAGGAAAAAATAATAATATCGGTACTGGAAATAGTTTTATCGCAGAGAACGAAGTTATATATTTTTTTTAAGAAATTTATTTAGAGACATTATTGTTGCATTGAAAATCTCATTAGCGTGTACCAACGTCATGCAATTTTCTATTATAAAAATTGGTCTTAGTGCATTATTGATTTTAGAGGACAAACGTATGTTGCAAAAATTAAAGTTGTTGCATGGTATTGATCTTTGCGCATAAACGCAGCAATATTTACGCCCAAATATAAACAAATTTATTTCTAAACCATTTATTTTTTTAATTATTGGTATTACAGAAAGACCGCGAAATCGCTCAGGGGAGAGCAATTTCGCGCGTCTGGCCCAAGCGCGCTTAATGCGGATTGATTTCGTTTAGCAGACAGCCTGTCACAGAATCATTATGACATCACAGAAAAGCGACGCATACGAAGCAGCGGAAAGCCCAGTTTTGAAATAATAAACTTCGCTTACATGTTGTGGACTGATAGGATCTGCTGCTGTCGTCTGCTGGCGGTTGTGATGATGCTGCAGCCAGTGCGACTGCAAGTGAGATAGCGTCGCAAACTTGACGCTGCAGTCCGGACACACGAACGTGGCAAATCGGTCCGTGGACAACATGGCACGACATTAAAATGTCTCTATCGCCCACGAAACGTGACAACTCCGGAACATGCTCGGGGTTTACAGTACGCTGCGCCGTCGACGTTCGGGCGCCGAGCAGGCTAATATGTACGCAAGCCCACGAAAGTGCGCAATCTGGGTTGATCCTTCTGTGACGTCATGGACTTTCGTCGATCGCTTCGCCATCTGTGGCGAGGACTACAAACTACAGCTTTTGAACACTGTTTTGTTATGGATTCTTGTTTGTGCTTTTAAAACAATGCATCCAATTTTAAATTACATCGGTCAATCGTGTTTTTTTTAAACATCTGGGTGGGTGCCAGCTATTCATACAGCGCCTGAAAGAGTTGTTCTTTGGAAGTTGCATTTTATTTTAAAGTTCAATCAACTCAAGTTTTTTTTTAGAGCTTTAAAGCATGTAAAAAAATAGCCTATAAACCGTATCACCGTTCTAAACTCTTTTCGTGCTTTTTGCTAGTTGTACGTGTTTACGCTACAGGGCGCTGCGATTACGTTCACCCGTGACGTCAGAGAATCAGTGTTTATACAACTTAAAATTTCTTAGGCCTGTTTCCTGAAAGCGTGCGCCGCGCCGCGCTGCGTCGAAACTCGGGATGACCCGAACCGCCAACAGCAAAAACACAACAAAATAGCAGACAAACAAACATGGCGGCCCCCGTTCGAGTCGTTCGAGGCGCTTCGGACCGTAGACTCCCAACGGGTTTTCCTTTGAAATGGTTTTGTGTCTTTTAAGTTTGCGATCTCGCCGTCTTCACTCGGGGTCAAATAGGGCCGTTTGTGTTTTTTAAGTCGAGAAGAAGAGTCGCGTGGGACGGAGCTGGTGAAGCTTTTTGGCCGGTTCCAAAGCCGAATGACAGCTGCATTCGCGTGTGTGTGTGCGTGTGGCTTGAAGATACTTGGCACAGTTGGTTGTTCTCACGTCCCAGATCTTTCCGTCTGTCGCAATATTCGATCTGGTATTATTATATGTTTTTCTTGCTGCGAAATGACTTTTGTTGCCGATAGCCGTTGCAGAATTGCGGGAGCTGTTTCCAAGTGAGTTTTGACAGGTCATTCCGGGAACTGTTGTGCTTTCTCATTCCTCTAAAAAAACGTTGCACGGTTCTGATTAAAAGGCCCATCCGTGTGAAAAGTGTACCACATTCATGTAAAAAAACGTTGCACATTTATGTGAAGAAAATGTTGCGCATTCATACAAGAAAACGTAGACCATTCATGTGAGGAAACGTTGCACATATCCGCAAACGTGTGGGAATAGGTGGTTGATATTAAAACAATAGAATTGTCAGAACAAGCTTGTGCTGGTATGAACCTCCCCGATTATAGCTATATATTGTTCCTCTTCGGGAGAGATAAAGAGTGTATTCAAATGTAAAAGTTGTGAAGTGATTAATTAAATTGTTGCTCTGGTTTTTCTGAATTCATTAACTCGTAATTTTGGGCTTTACTTGTTTGCATCACACTTCATGGGAGACAGAATCTCTAATTCAACATCTCTGCCTTGCCACACCTTCAGAACCTGACAGCAAGTGCCGCAGCAGGAAGATGTCGAGCGTACTTCGTCTCTTCTATTGCATATCTCTCTTCAGCTCCCTGCACCAACCTCGTCACGCCAAGCACAGGGAAGCTTCGAAGCACTGTTGTAACAGAACACTATTTTTGCACACAGCATGTCATTTTCCAGCAAGCACAGTATTCACTGGTGTCCCGCCGTTGCCCCAACATTGTGAGCGGACAATCCTGTTAAACACTTGCCCTTCATGTCATGCTTCTTTGTCATTTTGTCGACCTCTACAGCAGAACTTCGCAAAGGGTGAAAGATGTGGCCCCCGTGAGCCAGTCAAAACAACCAAGCAAAACACGACAACTCTCCACGGGAGGAGTGCGTTCCCACGCTGACTGGCTCGTTGAGGCCGTAGGTTTCACCATTCGCCCAGTTATGCTGAAATGGAGTGCACCTGCCTTGATGGAACAGCTCCCTGGTTTTGTTGAAAGTGATCTGCAACTTTCATGGCCTGTAACGTTGTGCACAGGCACATATTGAAATAGTGGGTGTCTGGATGATTGACATGGTGCAGCAGTATGGGGTTAGATCTGTGACTTGGAAGGAGTCCTAATTTTGAAAAAGAGTCTTCTAGAAGTTTGCATGAGTGCAAGAGCACTAGCTAAATCCAACATATCTACTGATGTGCTCTGGTATCCATATTATAGTGATCAGATTGTAACTTTGGTATCTTGTGCAAGCTTTTGTGCTTTTATATTAGGGATTCTTTATGGTATAAATTTTTCTGAAGTGAAGAGCATGGTTAATTGTTTGATTCAGCGTTACTTTTTGGACATATCCTTCCAAACTGCTAAAAGTAATTTAATTTTATGTTTATTTGGACTGTCTTGATTAGCTTATAATTTCTAAATAATTCAAAAAATGGTATCGTCAAAGCCATAGTCCTATCACTCAATGCTGTCTCTTACAATAATGTGCGTGCAAAACTGATGATGCCTGCTTAGTTATCCTGGCATCATTAATAATGAGCTCTTTTTCTTCCAGGCAAGTTGTCGAAAGAGGATAAATCGGATCAACACAGACGACCTTCACATTAGCATACAATATTGCTTCCACCTTTCCAGCAGACACTGTTTGGATGTTACTCTTTACACCAATCTTGCAGCAGATTTTGTTTTTTCTTTTTTCGAAAATTTTGAACTGTTATCGAGGTGAGTTATTGCATTGTATGTGTCGGGATTGTCCGTAGCTTGCTCTCTTTATCCTCTACAACCGCTCCACTTGCCAGAGATTGACCCTCGAAGATACCCGAAGGTCCCTGCCCTTGCGATGCTACATCTGCATCTTGATGTATGTTTTGCTCACAAAAGTGAGCACTCTGACGTGCACTTCAGTGACTGTAGTGCATGTTACAGTGCTCAGGTTGAGAACGGATGAGAACTTCAGTTGTCCCGCCTCCAGAGCGAGATCGCTACCTTTGATAACACTGAAGTTTCGCTAACCTGGAGCGTGCGCACACAACCAAAGCACTGTGGAAGGCAACAGGCGTGTGCTTGTTGCCTTCCACAGTGCTTTGCACAGTGCAAAAGACGCCCCACCATTCTTGCCCCGTCAGTGACCATAGCGATTGTTGCGTTTTCCTTTCATCTTAAACAAAGAAACTCTAGTAACCTTCGATCGCCGAAACCCGTCTCGCAGCGTTGCTGATGACGAGCTACGAGAACCACTTCCACGGAGGGTCTGGACATCTGAGCGCCAACTACACCGCCGACGCCGACCGCCCGAGGGACCGCCCGTTCCGGTGCAAGTACTGCGCCCGCCAGTTCAGCCTCAAGGGCAACATGGTCAGCCATGAGCGCATGCACACTCGCGAGCGGCCTTACTCCTGCACCCACTGCCCCAGGTCCTTCATGTGGCACAGCGCATTCATCAACCACCTGCGCAGGCACGTCGGGCAGCTCCCGTTCAAGTGCACGCTGTGCACCAACACGTTTGTGTCCAGGAAGAGCCTAGCCATGCACATGGCCAAAAGCCATCCGGCGGAGGCCTAGAGGTTGCGTCCTGCCACGGAGCAGCCTCACTGTACTTCGAATGTGGCGCCTGGGATCCAATTTTGGTCGCTGCGAGAGCGAGGTCCGATTTGCGTCTTGCAGGGCAAGCGGAGATGGCATTCGTACATGGTTTGCCCGCTCACACAAGCCAAAAATGCATTTCGTCCGCTACAAAGCATCATTCGCGGACGGAAATAAAACGAGAAAACGCCGTACGTTGTTCGCTAACAGACCGGAAAAAAAGTTGATTGTCTGCTACGAATCGAACGGTGCTGCGAAGCAAGATCTTGATTAAGATCGTCTGGTGGGCTAGTTGGTTGTACATATGACAATATTAAAGCGCAGAACGACGAGGAAGGTGGAACCGCTTCGCAGATCATTTTGCACTTTAATATTGTAATATGTGCACAAACTAGCCCGCCAGGTGATCTTAATGCAGTTTCTTTCTTCTACAATGGGCGCTTTTTCGTGTGTATCCCCTCTAGACTCTGTTTCTTTTTATATCAACGTGATCGCCAGTTCAACCTGCAAGGCGAGGTTCTACTCGGTCGCCATCAGATATGGTTAGCGCTCTTTCCTGTCTCCCTTTTTTCACCTTCCTTGTTGTTTTGCACTTTAGTATTCTATTACGAGATCTAGATGCAAGCTGAAATTGAGAATGTCCGCTGTTTCACGGTGGAAGCCTTCGACAACTCGCGCCTCATTTACATATCTCCAGTTGTTCCGCCGCCGTACGTTAGCCGACACCGACCGGTGGACAATAGAGTACTAAGGACGAGTGCATCAGAGGGTGTGAGACATCTCTTACTATTTCTGTGTTGGTAAGACATTCTCGCCACAATATTGCCCGGTTCTGAATGGGTCAAAAATGTCTCGCTGGTTGATCATGCGCGAGCTGTGGCGCCACGTCCAATCAGCAGCCGAGAATGCTCTCGCTCTTAGCTTGACCAAAGTCGGACCCCTGGAACAGGTCTCTGACCGGCGTGCTCATTTCGCCCTCCGAAGAGCTCCCTTGACTTCCACACGACGATGTCGCGGAAGTGTCATACCGCCGTCTGCCGCGATCCTGGCAGTGACACAGCCACAGAGGGGATAGATGCCCATTCTGCTTTCGATGTGTGGGCGGGATAGGACGGTGAATGTGCCAGTCGACGACATGTTCCGGACACCGTAGTCCGAGGAACTTGGTTTCGGAATGTTGGATCCGTCTTCTGCTTTTCCAGCATCCTCATTCTCCCTTTAACCCTTTGGGGGTCGTTGCCATACATTATGGCGGTGATGACATATTCGAAAGTGCCCGCCTAAACGCGAGACTGCATTTACAACAGGAGTTGTCGCCATTTGTTATGCCTTCGGCGGACTACAAATGTTACATTTGCGCAGATTTTTGCTTTGCTGGGCTATTTATGATTTTCAAATTAGTCGCTCTGCGCACGTGAGGCTCACTTCGCAAACCGGCCGCCAGGCATGTAGCCAGGATTTTGTTTCGGGGGGGGGGGCCCGCCAATGACAAAATGCTGTATGAAGGGGAGGGGGGAGAGGAGGCCCCAGCAAAATGGAAGATTTTGGGGGGGGGGGGGGGGGGGGGGGGGGGGGGCCATGGGCCCCCCTTTTCTGGCTACGTGCCTGCTGGCTGCTCTGGCAGTAGTGCCAATGGCTCTTCCGCTTCTGACGCTTTCGGAATTGAATTCGGAGGATGAGAGCTCATCATCCGACGAAGGTGCTCCGTAAAGTACCTTCGGCTAGGAATCTCAAACCACTGGAATGTCACGGAAGCGGACGTGCCAAAATGAAACCGAAGGGAAGGAAAATGACAACTTTTTGCTTTCATTATTTTTTTTTATGCTTCTAAACCTAAACAGCTTGCAAGTACTATATGTGCTCCCCCTATATAATTAAGAAGAAACCTGTGCATTGACCCTTTCTTTATACTATTACTTTGAAGAAACAAAAACCAACACAAAAAAAAAATACTTAGACCGTTGAAGGGTTAGAGGTTCAGTGGCTTCTTCTGAAATCTCCCAAGACACTACAATACGGCGGCACAAACTACACTGCAAAATGTGAATTTCCATAATCACATTTCGTTTGTTGGATATGTTGGTAAGCGATGTACTTGCCAGCCAGACTGTGTCCTTTTTTATGTGCAGCTTTTTCGAATCTGCTGCAGTCGGCATCAACATTTTTATGCTACATTGTCGAGGCTAGTGAAATTTCCATGCTGCGGCAGCACTGCACTGCTGCTAGAGCATGTGGCTTCATTTGCACACGCTCTCGTACGAAGGAGACTCCAAACAAAACCAAGTGCTTGTGTAAGGAGCACTGTGGAAGTTACACAATCTTTCACAATGTAACACAAAAAAATCAATACGAAGTCCAGTAAAGGGCGTAATTTTGCAAGGGTTTCGATAGACTCCCCTCAGAAGTAACATCTATCATGCCCGGAGCCAGACCTGACACTCCAGTGATGGCATAGCACAGCTTCTCGACTAAGCAGACCAGAATGCCTTCGAGAGAACAAAGCAGACGCTGCAGAACTGATTCCCCGAAAATTCGCCAATCTAAATCGCCTCCAATTATTCGCAAAGTTGAGGCTGTGCGATTCAAATGATGCCATTCGACCACTAATTTTGGAGCTTCTGCGCCTGCCATTACATGGCTCCAACTTTCGGAAACAGCTCATCTTGATGCTCCAACGTAACCAGTCGTGCAGAACCAGACAAGTGACACTTTCCCACTTGCATATTTGCTAGCTTTTTCTCGCCGTTCAAAGAGCCGTTTAGTAATTACTTTTTGACGTCTGGAGCAAACTCCAAGAGTTAGGCCCCGTGTACTCGGCAGCGAACAATCTTTTCTCTACCCACAAATATATACAGAAGGGCGTGACTGTTAGTGTTCTATATCCAACGGCATGCCTGTCACTTCCGAGACATTGATGGAAATGACGAGGGGGTTGTAAAAGGGAGAGTAAAGTGAATTTAAAGTTTTCAGTTCAGATGAACATTTGTTGGTTGTATCCTCCCAGAGCTGTTGGTACTGTAGTGTGTTCGAGACTGGCTTTACATGGTTCTGCTGACGTCTTAAGGCGGTACTAATGCTGCATGGATGTACCGTGGACCCTTGTAAGACATTGGTGCTGCCAAGACAAGTCCCATAAGTATAGTACCGCACTGGTGGTAGTTCCGCCTAACAATGGAAAGTGGATTAAGGCTGCCGTGGCGACACAGTCGAAAGCTGGAGACGATCAAAAGGAAAGCTTGGCTGCAGTCCTGTCAAACGCACGGGCACGTGTCGGCAGCTTTGAAAAGTGTTTTTGCCGCATGTGCAGGGTCACACTTTGTCGTAAAACATTTCATGACAATCGTTTGACTTTGTTGTCTCATTTGAGTGATTGTTGTTGAGACAACTGCCGATAAAGCAAAGATTTTTAATTTTTAAAATTGTTTTTGAAAGCACATTTTTGACTAAAGAAAGCTGATCTTCTAGTTGCTGTAAAACTCCAAGCTTCCTAATTCTTGTAACTGCCAAATGATTTTTTTTTTTTTTTTTTTGCTGTACACTGTGTAGTATTTCTGACTCCGGTTTTTCTCTCGTGAATACGACGAGTTCTGGGCCAGTCCAATACTCAGACCGACTGTGAAACCCAAATAGTACAACAGTATCACTTGCACTGCAGTTGTGCAGCTGCAGAATTACATTTGAACAATACATGTCGTAAGCTTACAAGGACAAGTATACACAAAGTTCATGCACAGTTTAGGTTACAAATGGCACAAATTAAGAACAAACATTCCAATGCAAGATACATAGTACTACTGACCAGTTGCGCTTCTTGATTCAGTGCTGCGTAGCTATGTCTATGTGTCTGTATATACTTGCTTACGTATGTGTCCTGTACTGACATGCAACAATTTTTATTAAATGTCGAACAATGTGATGTCTTTCCTATGCTGTTCACTGTTTTCTTTCCTGATTCATGTCGGCATTTGCTCGTGTTGGTCGACAACTGCATACAAGGCTCCGGACACATGGTTCAAGAAACATGGCGAAAGGGACCAATGTTGAGGCATATGTTCACCACTAAAGTCTTACGAAAGCTTATCTGAAATTTGTTTGGGCAGTTTGGGAAAGCCGGCTATTGCATAACGAGAATTTGGTATCAAGAAGTTTTCACCAAATTGGAGTGTGCCGTGGAAGCTATGTGGTTAAATACTTGGTTTGACCTGTGGACAAACCTAGTCTTGCATACACACTGCGTTTACTGTTTACCTAGTGATGCCACTATGCAGAGATTGTAAAGAAGTCAAAATTTATTGTAGAGGTATTTGAACTCAAACTGCATAGTTTCTGACAACTTGTCAGTAACTGTAGCACAGTCTAGTCGGAGTCTTCAACTGTGTCGAGGGTTCAGTTAACGGCAAGAAAAATTCCGCCTTTAGAAAAACTGGTTTAGAAGCAAGTACAGGGTGTCCTGCCAAAAGATATACCAGGTTTTCTTCTTCGCAAAAATAAACTATGCGTCGCCGAATGCTCAGTCTCCACCCAAACATAGAGCTAGAGGTCTCAACCAGATGGCAAAGTTTCAGCCTTTATATTATTCAAAAGTTATAAATGATTTCCTGAATTTTTGAATGAGAAAATGGCAGCCAACAGATCTCTCGAATACATGTAGCTCTATGGCATCAGTTACTGAACACGGCCAAAAAATGGGCCCATTTTTACATTAGAAATTTCGGAAAATTTTAACTTTTGAATAAAATATTGGTTAGTGCTGGGACTTTGGCACCTGGTTCTGACCTCTAATGCTACATTTGGGCGGAGAATGATCGTTCGGCAATGCATATTTTATATTTACGGTTAAAAAAACACTGTAAACCTTTTTTGGGGACACACTGTAGTTTTTTGTCCCCTTAATTCAAATATTTCACTGCAATAGCAAGGGGCATGCTGGAGTTTTAGGTGCAGTCATTGCATTGCATCTGTTTGTCTAAATCTAAAACAAATGGCACTTAGCACGTGCAACTGTCATCCTCCTGAAACTATGATAAGGACAAGGCTAGTCTGTGCTGTACCTACATTACCAGCATGCAGCTTGGTACTTGATTGCAAATGGTCTATTGCCGCAAGGCATTCGGCAAGCCTCGCTGCTGCAGTAATCAATCCAGATGTCGTGGCCGATAGACTGTTTCCAGGCAGCCGTTGCAGCGCATTTTGTGCAAATAGCATCAAACTGGCCCTGAAGCAGCAAAAAATAATGTGGAAACGCTTTACAAAGCTTAGATGGTGGTTTCATGTCAGGTGATCATGACGCCAAGCACATGGCAGTTTCTAAGCATATCGTAGCTGAGATACAGACTACTTGACCACCATGTTTAACCCGCTATTTCTCTTTTTATTACTCTATACCACTAAGTATAGTTTGCACTCCGCCCCCCCCCCCCCCCCCCTTTTTTTTTCTTCCCCCAAGCTGGGTCCAAAATTGCTTCATACATGACACATTTCACTGGTGGTGACCAGTCTGGAAGCTATATGAGCGTGAGTTTCCAGATTTCCCAAGTGCACACAGACAAGAATTAATCCTGCAGAGGTGAGTCGCAGTGCAGCTCTAAATAGTGCCGCAGAAATTTCAATATCTAAATAGACATTAAATGTGCCAGGACCGAAATATCGGAAAAGTTAAGAACAAGCCCACCGACACAGATTGTTTACAGAAAAAGACCCCCGTGCCTTTGTTAGCACTGCAGCAGATGCTCATACTTCTCTTCAAGTACTACAGGAAAATTACAAACGTGATTATCGAATACAAGAAAGAGGAAAGCCAGCTGCATTACTGAGTCTGGGAGAGGGGAGAAAGTGCGTGCGTTTGAAGTTAGGACCGACGTCAACAACGACGCCGACAAAGCTACCGCCAAAGCTGAGCATGTTTTTTCTTGTTGGCCCGCAGGCCCGCAGGTCGACTACCACAGTAACAAAACAAGTTCAAAATGCCCGCCTTTTCCTTTTAAACGTTGCCAACACAGGAATACGAAACCAGTGACTTCGCCGGACTACCTATGTTGTAAAACAATGTTCAAAACTTAAACAAAAATTAATTTCAGCTATATATTTCTAGACTATGAAACAGAGATATTACAAATACAGTTTGAATTTCCCAACATGCGTGAACGTGAACCATAAAGTGGCGCCTCCAAACGCCGCCAAGTGGTCACGTGGTACTGGCACACAGAAATGAGGATCGTTGCTTTCAGGAGTGTGGTGAAGACAGTGAAGACTCGGCCACTCGGCATAGTTTGTCGACATTGATCGCGCTATGGTTCGATATTGCTCAGTTCCAGGCTGCAAAAGTTATGCAACCGATAAGGGCATAAGCTTTCATCGTTATCCCACAGATCCACTACTTAGGCGCAAATGGATAGATGCACTAAAAGTCAGATTGTTCCAGTCGCCGTTTGCATCGGTATGCTCGAAGCACTTTAAACGGGAGGCTTATAGGGAACCTCCGCCGTATCTTCCGAGTAAGTAGCGCGTAGTGCGCAATGAAATCTATAATCATTTTTAATCAGTAACAAGAATAATGGCTCAAGATTGTGCCCTTTATGAGCAAGCAAAGAGCAATGTTGGTGCTGTGCCACACAAATGGGTTCTACTTTTGGAGGTTCATTATTCTCGCGTGTCCGAAGTTTGTTGGGAAGTGCACGCGTGTATTTTTTGTATTAAGAACTTAGTCATACCATTCATCCATTGCCTTTTTCAGAGGGAGTTTGGGGGAAACGTGGAACGCTGAAACCGTTAGCAGTGCCGTCGGAAAACCTGCCGAGACATGGGTGGAACCTGCGATCTCGAAATAAAAAGATGGTCAAGTCCCCGAAAGCTACCATGGGTAGGAGAACGTTTAAAACCCTAAACCAGGAGTTGTCGCAGAACTTTGCTGCGCTGCAAGATAGATGGAAGCGACCTTAACCTGTTCTCGATTTGCAAACAAAGCTGATATCCAACTGCTGCATCTTTCATGTTATGAACAAGCCATTCACTCTAAAGAATACACAACCTTACAGTCAAATTTGAGTGCGAAAGGTGCTGGGACAAAGGGTTCTATCATTCCCCGTGCATAGGGGTTTCTGCCAAGCCTCGATCAAGACTTCATTCAGTGTCCTATAAATTGTGTTGCACCTGGGTAGACCACTTTTTACGTTTCAAGTTTCCATATGTTCATTGTCTCGATTGCTTTCAATTAACCAAGAAAATTGAGTTTTATTTGGTGGTTTTTTACTTTATGTTATCAAAAGGAAGCTTGCATCTTATGTTATCAAAGGGAAGCTCGCACCTTACGTTATTAAAGGGAAGCTCGCACTGGACGTAGGACGACCGAAACCCCTTCCTGCCGTTCTCATTCTGTGAGCAACAGTCAACTATAGTGTCATTTGTTTCATGGCTCACATCCATTTGCTACGTCCTTCTACCATTATACAAAGCTTTACGTTGCGTAGGAAGAATGCCCAGGCCATGCGTTCGGCTGAAACTGTCGAGGCGCATCCAGGTTGACCTCAGAAAGCCAACGAGGACAAAGGCCACATTCCACTTCGTATGGCGCCACTCAAAAGGTATTGTAATGCGTTGCTGGATAGCTCAACATACCTTTTCTAAGCACTAGACTGCTTTACACATTTGTGTACAGGTGTGATCTGGTGCCATCTGTTGGGTACTTTAGGGACCTTTCCAACCTGCTTATAGATAGACTCTGGGCCCCAGGCTGCCAGGGTACCCCGTGCTGGCCCCTGGATATTTGGAAAAAATGCTAGTTGGTTTCAGTTCAGAACGGCTCAGACCTAAAGGAGGAACAAAACTCAGAGGAGCCTCTGGGCCCTGGCTTTCTGGCATTATCCCCCCCCCCCCTCCCCTGGCACCTGGGACTGCCAAAGGGAAAGGGGGTGGTGGAACCCCCCCCCCCCCCCCCCTATTTTATTTTTTTTCAATGGGGAAACGGGGATGCTGTAAAGTTTCCTTTTCTAGACGAACTGGTGTTATGGAGCTTTGTAAAAGGCTGTGCTAGAGCAACAAAATGTAAGCATTGCCCCCTACCCTCCTTGTCGGAGCTGTTGCCGCTGGCGGTCCCGTCTCTTCTAATTGATATTAGACAGAAGGACAGCCACGGAGTTCTTTGTTGTACCAAGGCCCCCTCGTTGCGTCTTGGGGACAGTGAGGGGTTGTAAGGCAAGCAAGTGCTGCCAAAGGCTACATGAGCAACATGGATGCTACACATTATGTTTTGTTAATTTCTGGTCTCTTAGCGTGGTTTCACTTGGAAAGTTTCCTCCGAAACAAGTTTAAACCAAGCAAAAAGAAATATCGGTGAACCTCCCGCCATCCTCTCTAACCACGAACAGGCGTTTCAAGGAGCCGGCTCTTGAGATGTCTCCCAAAAGTTTTAGAGAGGCAGTGACTGCAAGCAACTGCTCTGGAGCCTGTGTCTGATCTGCCAGTGCGAGACAACACTTTTCCTGCCATTGAGTGATATGGCTGCAATTTTTTTACGAGCCTCATTCTTAGCTTAGAGTAATACATCTAAATGGCTGCGAAGTTCTGAATTACTGCAATTGGAAGAAACTGAACCACTTCCGAGACAAATTTGAACATTTTCCCCTTAAAATAGTCAGCATGTGGGAGAGGAGTTTGAAAACAGCTCCTTGATCGTCATAAGAAATGCCTATGAAAGTGTCCAAATGGCAGTGGTTGCCGTATTACAATCTCATTCAGTCTCAATTATTTCTTTTATTATTCAAATGCAGAAGTCTGTTAGTTTGGGACACGAGAGTTCAGTGAGTAGAAGAGGGTGGGCAAAGTGCTTTGAGCCCAAATACTTTAACCACCAAGATTACTTTTTTGTCTATGTTGCTTTACTGTTCAAGTCAGTAATTAGTTTAAAAAAAAGAGCTAGTTGCACAACCTCCAGTTAATCAGTGCAATTACTAGAATAAAAACACTGTACTCTTAAGATAGTTGTCGAGTTGCGACTTTCAAAACATGTTGTTAGGGGCAGTGATTTTTTTTTCTCCTTTCTTTCTTGTGATGTGTGAATCCACAATCATACCTGTTTCATTTTCACCCAGTGAAACCTGAATTTCCTAATCACTGCTGATACAAAATGTTTTCAAGATGTATCATAAAGTGAACAATATTTGTATTTCATAGGGTGGTGAAATATACATATTGCTGTCCTTGTCGTTACCACCACCCCCCATCATTATCTTTGTCAGTGTTATCGTCATCATTAAAGGCCTCATGAACAGCCTTAGCCCAGGGCCCCTAAATTCCTTAATCCGTCCCTGGCTAGACTGAAAGTTTTTCCAGCACTTACGATACGAAACTTTTACACTGTCAATGAGGAATGGTCGCTTATAACATTGTCAGAGTCATTTAAAAAAAATGGTAATGTGAACGAAAGAATATGCAGGTCGGATGTGTTTAAGGGCGACAGATGGTGCCAGTTCATCCTCTCATTGTTAGCTGTCACAACCGGTTGCAACAAATTCAGTCACATCTGAATGCCAATGTGTGAACCAGTCACTTCGACTTGGCGACTTTGGTTATTGCAAAAGATGGCCTAGCGGTCGCTCCTTGATCACGCTTAAAGCCACATAGAAAAGAACTTAAAGTAGCAAACATAAAATGGCCGACAAAGCAGCCAGCATGAATGAGACAATCTGAGGTCATAAAATAGTAGAATATTCGGGGTACCCTAGATGCAATCGGTAATGCCAGGCATGGTCTTCGTGGCATTCTTTTCGAATAAAAACAGAAAAGTCCTTAGAGAAACAAGCCCCTAGGTCTAAAGTTTGTGCGCCTTGCTTGCAGGTACCCAGACGGAGGAAATGTACCTCGTCGATGAGACCAGCAAGGAGCAAAGGTTCAGGGCAACGGCCAGCTACGTCGTCACGGACAGTTGCCTGCTGAAGCTGTTTCGGAAGTGCAGGACTTGCTTGGCGCCTTGTGATAAGGAGGTCGCCCTGCGCGGCACCAAGCTCGTTCGTGTCACTGCCACGTGTCGCTCCGGACACGTTGCTTCGTGGGCGAGTTAGCGGCGGGCGTCGCTTCTTGGGCTCGCTTGTCTTGAGAGGCAGCAGGTCGAGTGCCTTACAGTGTCTTTCGTAAGTAAGCAAATTCCGTAGGTCTATACTTCGTTTCACGATAACTTGGCAAACTGTAGAGGGGTAGGGCCCGACAACCTAATAAGGGCGTCGGAGCGAGGCACGTGACCCAACGTCACGGGAGCATTTGTGTCACCACGCCAAATGCAAGGCGCGAGGCCCGAAGAAACCGGCTGTCGTCTGCTAGCCAAGAGTCGTCTGCTCCGAAACCAACCAACTTCGGATGAATGTACACCGTAGCAACATATATCCGTCCGCTAGAGTAGCGAGCACTTCGGGAATAGTTCATGAGACAACTGTACGCTCAATTTAGCTGCGAATCTGTCACGGGTGCTAATATCAGCGCACAGTGCAATGTTTTGAGCAGAAACGGTTGATTACACGGCTGCAATCGCCGGTGATTGCCAACGGCCACGGCACTACGAGCTAAAAACAATCGAGAGGATACGGATGTGGAGTCACTTTTTAAAGTGCAGCTCTGAGGCACCCGTTTCGGCATCGCTGTCGCCATCGGCATAACCGCCCCACCACATTAAGCGGGAAATTGAATTGTTGTTAAGGTCATGTGACATCAATTTTCCCGCTAAATCTAGTGGAGAAACTGAATTTGTTCATGGGTGACGTGACACAAAGTTATGTGACTTTATTTTCCCCGGTAAATTTAGCGGGGAAACTGAATTGGTGTTGAGGTCATGTGGTGTCAATTTTCTAGCTAAATTTAGCGGGGAAACTGTGGGAGGAGGGGAGGGAATGAAGAGGAGGAGGGGAGAGTACGAAGGAGGGGGAGGGACACACCCTCCCCCCTGTACCCTTCCCTCTTCCTCCTCAAGAGCTGCACTGTAATTTCGCATTACAGAGATTTGTAAACTTCTCATTTTTGGCTTAAATATAACTGAAAATCAAATTTGTGATTATTTATTCTTTATATCTTCTCGTTATAGACAGAATCGCGAGAGTTAAATTGCCGTTGGAAGAAAAAAGCCTAGAACTACTTTTTGTCGAGGAGGGCTCTGTTGCTGTGGTGGTAACGAGGCCCCAGTGGCCACAACCATGCATTGTTATCACATGCCTTGCTCCGGTGCCCTTATTGGGTTGCGGGAGTCGCAGTCTCCACAGTTAGCCAAGTTGTCGGGTTTTATGTCGTAGTTTTGTCATTAAATGTGCCCGTACAGATTTGCTGAGGTTGAAGGACACTGGTCCCGACGCAAGTGGTGGGGATCGGTGGCCGCGCGCATTAACGTGCCAAAGCCCGTAGCACGTGGAGGGAAAGCTCGCACCGCAGAATCCAGGGATCCCGGGGTCACTCCCTGCCTCGCATCTGCTCGGGCTTTTTGCCGGAACTGCTGCGACTAACCGCCAGGATTGCGGCATCCGGCCGCGTGACACTCGGGCTTTTGTGACGTCATTTGTTGCCACGGGCAGAATGGGACGCTGAATGCGCCGGTCGGAGACGGGCACCATAGTCGTGCAGCTCCGGCTAAATTTCTCGTCTACGGCAGGGACATCTGATGCCCATTGGGGCTGGCTGACTTCTCGCTGTCTAAACATACAGTGAACCTTTTTCCAGTAAGCTTCCGTGCATGCGTACACCCCCTCTCCTGGCCTTGCTTCCCGCCGTCACCATTTTTGCAAAGCAAAGTTCCGGTCGACCAACATATTCAGCACCTATCTTTGCCTGTATTTCGTTTTTTTTGGCCATTTTTGCTTGAGTGTACGCTAGTATGGGTCATAAAAGGCAACAAAGATCACTACAACAGCACAATGCCGATGTATTCTGACGGGCGGAGGCAGGTTGGCCTGCCCAACATTTGTAGTTCGAAGACAACTTTGCAGACGGTGCTCGTTACTGGACAAGGTCCATTAGTGGCTGCTGTGTGATGGTAACAAAATGTGGTGTTCGAGATCCCCATCTTGTCGCTTCTGCTCGAATGTAAGCCGGCACAAAGTAAGCCGGAAGTGTCCATTTCTCTTTTAGGTCGTTGCAAGGAAAGCTTTCGGCTGTTCTAAGTTATAGAGCTGGAGTGTTTTTGCTGTAAATGTCTTCTGCTTTGCGGTGCACCCTCACTGTTTTTAGAACTTTTAATTTATTTCGGTGCCTTGCCCCTCTGCTAGAATCTCTAAAGAGAGCTTGATGTCACAATTAACTATGAGCTGCAATATTCTCTCATGTTTTCCCTCCATTTGTACATTATGGTTAGGAATATCACGCATGCTGCTCTGGTTGTTCTTGGATCAAACAGGTTTAATGTGTTCATCATTCATTCAATGCTTTATTTCCAAAGTTGTTTTTGAAAATACACAAACTGTTTGGACCCGTAGCCGTGTAAGGCTATGGGTTCAAACAGTTGCTGTAAGCCTGACAATATTTAATGGTGGAATTTAAGCTTTTGTGTTTAATACTGTTAGTGTACTTATTTTTAATGTATACTCACATGTGGGGTTGCTCTCCAATATATTTTGCTTCCTGTCTGGCATAAAATAAAATTGCTCGACGCCGTTTCTTTGACTTCTGCTTTAACCGAATTTTGTAGCTATTTATATACCAACTGTGTGGGCAAGATTTCGCTCCTGACAATTCTAGGAGCGAACAACGAGTTTTGATCGTGCCTTCCAGACAACGAAAATGAGCTAGGGGACGTGATTTACTGAAAACTACGCTACATGGAAATCAACAAAACTACACGGTGAGGCCGCAAGGACGAGCATATTTGGCACGCCCTGCAAAATTCGAATTTCAAAAGTACAGAATGTCACAAAAAAAAATATATAGATTTTTTTTTTTTTATTGCAAAAATAAACTAGGTTTTGCCGAACGCTCATTCTCCGCCCAAAGGTAGCTCTAGAGGTCACAACCAGATGTCAAAGTTTCAGCCCGATCCGATACCTTAATCAAAAGTTATAAGTGATTTTTTTAAAATTTCAATGGAAAAATGGCAGCCGACAAAGTTTTCGAATACATGGGGCTCTGTGACACCAGAAACCGAAAACTGGCAAAAATGGGCTCCATTTTCCCATTGAAATTTTCAGAAAATCGCTTTTAACTTTTGAATATGGTATCGGTCTGAAACTCTAGCATCTGGTTGTGACATCTAGCGCTACCTTTGGGCAGAAAATGAGCGTTCGACAATGCCTAATTTATTTTTGCAATAAAAAAAAAAAAAAAAAAAAAAAGAAAACAAATTTTTTTTTTTGTGACACCCTGTACATACCTAAAATAGGGCGCACGAATGCAGTTTTGCAAGAAGTTTTGTCTAACTTTTTTAGAGCGCAAGTCGGAGGTAGTGAAATATTGAATATAAAGCAAGACGGTTAAAAACGCTGAGAATACCGTATTAGAGGCTGGCAACGAGTGGGATAATCGCGATAAGTAATAATTTTACTAAAATATATGAACAGTGAGTACCTGGAGCAAGCTCCCAAACGAGTAAGCAGACAACAAGCATGGCATTATTATTATTAAAAAAAAAAAAAAAAAAGCGCGGCCAGCATTTTAGCATTATTTTTAAATATTTGGCAACGCCTAAGTTGAGTTCTAAAAGAAAAGAAATATAAATAAAACTTCTTGCGAAAGGACGTTCGCATGCCCAGTTTCATTTATGTGGCTCCTTGCGGTCTCACCCTGTACGTTCGGATGATCAGATACTTTTTTAATCGCTTTAATTCTGGCGGCCATGCAATCATGTCAGTTATGTTCGATTAGGTGGTGTTCGATCAAACGACGTTTTATGAACACGAATTCGATGAAACTGCGTCCATTCAAATTTCCGTACCCTCCGGACACCTCCAGATCGCAAACGAAACAACGAAACCGAAACTATGAGATTCTTCCGTCAGGGCTCGGTTACCGTTTGCTAATATGAGCAGCACTGTTCGCTAAAAAGTCGTTACATAGACGTTTTAGTGACACGCAGACGTCGTTAAAGTCGTTCGCTAATAAATTTGTTCCACCTTCCACACCACTTACTTCAAAATACACTCGCTAGGTGACGAGAGTCACCCAGCGAGTGTATTTTGTAGAGTCCAGGGCTGTGTGTCTTTACCAGAAGTCGTATATTCTTCAAACATGCGTTTGTCGATCATCCAATTAAAAGCGTTTGGCATGGACACCAACAGGTATTCGAGGTTAGGAGCTTGATGTGACAGGTCGTTGGCTTCGTTTAAGGCGTCGTAATTGCAGTCGCTGTACAGATCGAATTCTTCGTTCCAAATTTCCAAACAGGCCAATACGATTTCCAGGCAGCCTGGTCTTGGCAGGAAGCACCGGTGTCCTCGTTCAATGTAATGCAGTCTTTCGTAAACGTACGATTTGATATCTGACGGTTGTGGGCATATTTCTGGGTAAGTACTCTGAACAGAGGATATGCTACATGCTACTACAGGTGGAGATGAGCACGTCCGCTACGTCGTTTTCAATAGACATTGTGTCCCGTTATGTGTCGTGTGAAGGGGGGTGTACAAGCTTTTATATGATTTTTGAACAATACAAAAAAAATGTGCGACGTGTGGATGCACCATGTTTTGAAACAGATGTTTGAAACGGGTAAATATACAGCTCTCCCAATGAATAGTGTCATTGGTGGAAAGGCGAAACCCTTATCTCATGTTGTGTCTAGAGCGTACGTACCGACGGACGTAGGGGGGGCTGTGGATACATTACGCAAATTAACTTTTTTGCCTGTCAATTTTTCACCAGACCCGAGTGCACGAGAATTGGCCATTCGTATTCACGAAAAAGAAGACGTATTTAAATTTGCATTCGACATAGACAATAGATTGATTAAACATATGAATTTATTTTTTGCAAAACACGTTCCAGAGTTACTGGATCCATCGTTATTCGTTCCTCAGACAGCAAGATTCATTACATATCCATTTATATTTCCAAATATACCCGCAATATGTTGGGTGGTGCCATCTCTTTGTGTAATAAGCAGTGTGCTTATAGTCTTAGATAGTATGAATAAAAGGAAAGATGAATAACGCAACAAATGAATTTGAATTGAAACTGCGGTATTCAATTCTTCAGACTCATGCATTACGAATACTACGCCGCCGATTGTATGAATTAGAACTCGGAGTATTTTTTCTCTGGTTATTCCTTATCATACTTATTATAGGAGTCATATTTCTCATATATACATCTTACAAGACGGGGACGTGGAATTTGGCATGTTTACCAAAAGAAAAGGTAAATAGAGGGGATAAGAGTTTGTCAACACACTGGGCAAAAAGTGGAGAGACCGTTCTCGATTTTAGGGAAGAGTAAGTTTTTTCTTGCCCATATATAAAGGGATGTTCACAGAGCAAAGCTAACCCTGCCATCTCCCCCACATCAGGACACGACACGACTACAATCTCTTCATACAAGACCATCATGTTTCAACGCATGTTAACGTGTGTACCCTGGGAACTGGACGGTATGTACGGCCATAAGAGATTCCAACTATTCAACTTTCTACGAAACGCAGATAAATTGCACCTCATCATCAATCCCCTGTTGTGGGTGAAGATTTTATCCTTCTTCGTCAGCGGTGATCACCTACCACGCATCTATAAACCCATGACCACCAAGATCTTCTACCTTGTGTTTCTATACAACGAAAATGTATCTCCGTACAAATTGATTGACATCATCAACTTCATCAACGTGTGTCAAAATCTTCGATTAACCGATATAATTTGTACAAAAAATCACATTCTTTTGTGTGTGGAAAACCAGTTCCCTCCACATACCGAAGTTTTGTGTTTCCTCGATGAAATAACGGAAAGTTACATCAACACCAACGGATTGCGGTATGGTGTATGGGGAGGTGCCTACAACGTTTTGGACAATCTCAACGAAAAAACGGACAATCCTCTACAGTATAGAGGACTTTACGAATCACCGGACTCAACGATGCAGTGTGTGCGACGTCAATTGATTGCAAGACCCGAAAATGGGACAGATGCTGTGTACTGTGATGCCCACTGGATTCACCTGCGTTACAAAGTGTATAAGCAAGCAAGACTTTCGGGCAACTATAAGATTCGCGTTAAACGCGATCCTAACTTCAAATTTACCTACGATGTGTTTCATTATAAATAAATCGTTTATTTCAACAAAAAACCTCTTTTCAATTACTTTGTACATACCATAATAGTTGCTAATCATGTTTAAGCGTATTGAGTCGACCGTACCGTCTTTGTCTGATATCTATAGAAAACATAATATGAATATTATATTTAAACATCAAGACAAACTGCATACCATAATCAGGCCCACATTGTGGGTACACATAATGTCTCATTTTATGAGCGGGAAACACTTAACACCTGTTGTAGCTGTAAAAACTAAAGTTGTATACCTAATTTTTGCATACAACGATAAGCATGACAATACTCAAATTATAGATATAATTAACTTTATTAATGTTTGCAAGAATTTGAGAGTGTGTGAGTTGCGTGCCACTCAAAGCCACGTTGTGTTGTGCGTTTCCACAATTCGCGTTCCTCATATATTGTATAAGGAAATATTAGATTTTATAGACGAAGTTGTCGAAGCCTATGTTAATAAATGTACCTTTTCGACATCCATGTGGGATAATTTTTACGATGTTATCGACATTGAACGAATTCACAAAGGACCATTACTTTACAAGGGGATGTACGAATCGTCCGATCCGTTAAAAGTGGTGATTACTAAATTGAAACCTGTATCGACGCTTAAAAAAGACGATCCAAGATACTGTGAGAAACATTGGATGTTTTTACATCACAAAATTCACGCCAACGCCACCAAGGACGATTATTATATAAAGACGCACGTGGATAATACTTTCAAACATTTTTACACTTTTCAGCCTTTATCTTTTCAATAGGCTTTGTTTCTAAAAAAAATAATGAACGAACAGAAGGATAATCGTCTCATAAAGTCATTTATTCATATTAGGAATAACATATTTGCATGGTGTAATGGATTTTTCGACGACACGTTATACATTTGCGAAGGATACACATACATTCGAAACACGTGATACAATGTTTGCATGGAATAATAACAATATTTGCTACTCTTATTTTACAAACAATACACGTTGGAATATTCGTTTGTATAAAAGCAGGCTTCTTCACGGTTTTATACAACATATTTCTGAAGCAATTATAAACATGCGGCACAGTTGAGTATGGTGGAACACTTCTCGCCTTGATAAAAAGCTCTGGTTTTTCATAACTCATAAATTGTGCAAACGAGTCTTCGTTTGCACAATTGTGCAAACGAAGACTCGTTTGCACAATTGGTTGATGAATTGGTTGAACACGTATATACCGAGATTCACCCCATGCGAGGGGGTATACAGTATAGGTGTAAAGTAATATGTAATTGGATGGATTCCGCGTGGAAGGCTTTCGAACAACGAAATTTTGGCAAGGAAATGTTAACCATTTTACGTTCCGTCACTATGAAAGTATCGGACAAAATGCTGGAAAACAGGGAAAATCCCGACAAATTTATGGAAGACTTTTTAGATGAATTGTACAGTGATCCAAGCACTAGGTTTCAGGAATATTTTGAAAACATAGAATACGACGATGAAATAATTACATCTACTAACGACAATTGCCTGCCGTCTAAATCTGAAATCCATAAATTAAACGACGAAACCAGCGAGCGCATGAAACGTTTCACGGAATGTGACCAATCTAAATCTAAATTTGGACTGTACATTGCAACGGCATCATCTCTTCTCGCAATGAGGATAATGTTACAAAGGCACCCCGATATGTACGCGCCCGTCATGGACAAGGCAACCGTTTGTACATCCGAAAACGACGACGGTGGTCCTGTCGTTTTCGTTAAAAACGAAATAACGTGGGATCAACTGGTGTGGACCATGTTAATCGAAATATTTGGCTCGTCCGAACAAGCACGACTCGTGTTGGAATTTTTAGCTCTCGGTTTATCCACGGATAGCAATGGACGTTTAGTAATGTTCATGCACGGGGAGGCGGTTAATGGAAAATCAATGTTTATAGGTATTCTTAACTACATTTTTGGAAAAAAGAGCAATCTCGTACGTACTCTTCCTGCAAACTTTTTCACTTCGAAATCGGATAATCGAATGGATGCTACTTTTCGTTCAAACGCGGAAGAAATTCGATTTGCAATCGAGAACGAAATTCCGATATTAGACATGGACGAAGGCGGACGGCGCAAATTTAAACAATTTACCGGAGGTGATCGAGTCTCTAGTAGACAACCTTACGATCGATGTAACAATGATTTTCGTATTTCTGCAAAGTTTGTCACCTCTTCAAATGACATGCCATATATTTCGAGTACCATGTTAGCCGAACAGAGCAGACTCATGATCATTCCAACCGTATCTACATTCATTGCCGGCAAAGTAATGCTTAGAAAACAATTATTGCAACATTTGGCTGCCGATAGATATTGTAGACGCTTGTATGGAACGGCATATCCTTCCTTCAAGGGATTATACACCATAGAAATGAACAAATATGCAAACGTTATGACAAAACAGACTTTGACTAATTTAAATGCACGCAACACTTTATTTCCTATGCATTACAATAATATTTTAAACCAAGGATTTCCTTGTGACATCATTGAGGTACCGAAAGGAATTCCTACACAGAGGTGGCTCCTCGGTAATCCACTACTCATGCACGAAGAGGTTCAGGAGAAAATGGGGGCTGCATTGTGTCGAATCCTTTTAGATCATATCGTACCGTCAATGGGGGGTCTAAAGAATACAGCAGTAACAGTTCAGAAAATGGAGAATTACGTACGAGAAAATGTTAATTTATTTGGAAGTTATAAAGATGTCATGCTGATATTGTTGAAGAGGTTGATCGTATATAGGAAGGGTGAGTGTATCGACGTGGATTCTCTGCGTGCAATCGTAGTTCAAGAGATGTCCGTGATGAAGTCTAATATACGAAGTGTAATGTTTGGTAAATACAAAGGGGCTGGATCGGAGGCTTTTAGTAAAGTAGATAATGCTTGTAAAACTATAAATGGATTTTGTAATATGTTGGTAAAGTGTAATTTCAATTTGACTAAGAGAGATCACTGCATAACGCTAAACGATTTCCAGTTAGTCCATCTCTTTATAAATGAAAGAAACAAAATTGAAATATCTCCAATTGAAGGAATGTTAAATATCGACGATCTCAAAACGTATCTAACACCTGAAAATATATTTACTGGACCTGACGAATCGGACACCGTTGATGCTAGGAAAACGTGTTTAAAACCACCCATTGTAATGTCCGATTTTGTATATGGATCGTTCGGGGACGATGAAGATGCACATACAGGTAACGAAACTGAATTGGACGTTGGTGGACCGCGTGTTGAAGGAACGAACTACTTCAGTACATTGTCTAAAAATTCAATGTGGGGAATAATAGATGCAAGGCATGCCGATTTTTAAAAGAAAAAAAAACATATTTAATTATTATTACGACGAGGGTTAATCAGTCTGCTATAATGTAGCAATAGGGCATTACTTGGGAACTGTCCGAGGTGCAATTCAATTATTGTAGGAGCATTCACCCCACAGATTTCTTGCAATTGTATAAATATATTGCGTAAGTTGTAACCACCAATATATACGTTTGAAACCTCTTTAAATGCGTCTAAATAAATATGAATCATCTTCAATGGCGAACGCAAATACATTTTTGTGCTACGTTCCCTAATGCGAATGATTTCATTATATCTTGTCGAATGTAAACGTGTATTCCTTTCCTTATCACGCAGTTGTGCCAATGCATGTGACAATAAATTAATAGGAAGATACCCCAAACCGTTTTTGTCATTTTTTAGTGCCATGAGTAGTCTTTTGAATAATATTGGATTTCTAAAGAATAACGAATGCCAAAAAAGTATTTTTTGATTCTGGTAATTCGAGCGAGTGAGAGTAGCGAGGGAAGAAAGGAGGAAGTGTCAGTCCTAGCGGGACGAGCCACCAGTCTGCAGGCTGGGGTCCCTGGTGGTCGGGAGTCCTGCCTGTTGGCAGGCGGGCTCGACGACGCTGGAGAGCTGATTGAACCTCAGCTCAATGGCGCCTTCGAGCAGCAGGCGTCGGGCAGTCAGGTGACAGGAGATAAGTCGCAGGACAAAGGCGCGCAGGCACCAGGGGGATCTAGGGTACTGGTAGTGGGGAGCTCTAACGTAGCACGGGTTAGGAGGGGTGTACATAACAGGGTGAAGGGAGACCAGAGGGTAACCGTAGAGGTCCAGCCAGGGAAGTGTATGGTGGATGCTATGACCGCAGCACGTGAGGGGGTGTGGGATAACCGGGAGGGAAGGAACCTAGTAATAGTTCATGCGGGGCTTAATGATGTGCTGAAGGGTAGGAGCCAGAACCTCGGAAAGCAGCTAAACGTGGGAATACGTAAGCTGAGGGACGTGTCTGAGAATGTGCATGTGGTTGTGTGCACCATTCCAGAAGTTCGGGGGCAGTCCGGGTTAACGGAGAGGAGGGTTGTCGAAGCCAACGGAGTAATTAAGGGTATGAGTCGACAGCTTCGGTACGACGTAATGGAAGTAAACAGAGAAGTGTACGAGGCTGGCTCCCGCCCTTTTGCAGATGGCATTCACTACAGTGAGGCCACGGGATACAGGGTGGGGGATAGAATGGGCCGCACGGTGACTGCTTTTTTGGGGGGACCGAGGGCCCTGGGGGCACTGAAGTAACTGAAAACCCAACAAAGTCAGGAGAGGCACCCAGGGTTAAAAAGAAGAGAAAACGTAAGAACAGGTATAAAAAAACAGCACAATCGGACATTGGATATATTAACATGCAGGGTGGTAGAAATAGGTTAAAATGGGAAGAGGTAGAGGAGCAACTAAGAAAGGAGGATTTAATGGTGTATGGGTTTGTGGAAACACATCTCAGAGACATGGAGCAGCCACCTTGCAACCCTGACTATGTGTGGGAAGAATGCAACAGAATGGAGGGAACGAGGAAGGGAGGTGGAATTGGAGCATTTATTAAGAAGAATATGAACTTTCAAAGGATCAGAAAGGAGTGCGCCGAACACTTGTGGCTGAAAGGAAAAGTCGCTGGGGAATCAACAGTCCTTGGAGTGGTTTACTTATGGACAGGGACAGGTGCTAAAGAGGAAAACAGAAAAATGATTGATTGCATATCAAGAGACATTAGTGAACTAGGAGAAGGCTCTGAAATAATTATTATGGGAGACATGAATGCCCATATTGAGGGTCTGGATGGGTATACGGACTCAACTGGAAGCATATTACTAGAACTGGTGGAAAAGCATGATTTAGTTTTATGTAATACCAGTCAGAAGTGTGACGGGCACATAACTTGGGAAACTGGCAATCTACATTCAACTATAGATTACGTACTCATGTCACACAAAATATATGGTAAGTTACAAGTAATGAAAATAGATGAAGAAGGTTCCAAAAGTCTTGGTAGTGATCACAAACGTATTAAGCTGAATTTTGCCAGAGAAGTAAATGCTGAAACTAGACAACATAATTCAAAGCAAACTTTCTGCAGCGACAAAGAGTTGGAAATAGTTGTTGAAAGAATAGAGGCAGCAGTTTCAGGGCAACGGCATACAGATTGGACCTATGAGAGCCTAACTAGGCTTTTTGCTCTAGAACTAGACAAAGTTAAGAGTAAACGAAAGGGGAAGCAAGGACATAGACCAAAAAGTTGGTGGGACAAAGAAGTGAAGCAAGCGATACAAAAACGTCAGGAAGCCTCTAGAGAACACAGGTATTCCAAGCGTAGTGGGGAGTCCGAAACGGAAGTAAAAAGAAAATGGGACAATTTTATAACATGTCGCCGAGAGGCATCCAGTTTGATCAATGCGAAAATTCAGAGAAAGGGTGAGGAATGGATGAGTAATGTAAGTAAGAAAGATAGAAACGCTGCCAAGAAGTTTTGGGAGCACTTGAACTCACTCGGTGAAACGACGCAAGCTAGACAGAGGTTCATACTCTCGCATCAGGGAGATCAATTAGAGGGAGATGATGCGATACAATATATAGGAGCAGTGATGGAGGAGAAATTTCGGGAACGGGTACATGTGGAAGATAGGAGAACCGAAGGAAGTAGCAGTCCAGTTTGTGACATCGCGGATTTTGGACAAAGAGAATGGGAAAAGGCGGAACGAAGAGTCCCTAGTGGCACGTCGACAGGCACAGATGGTATCCCTATTAAGCTGGTGAAGAATTTGGGTCCTAAATCTAAGGCAAAACTAAGGGAGGTAGTGAGTACCATGATAACAAAAGGAAATATTCCAGATGAATGGAGGCTTAGTAGGATGAGTATGATATATAAGGGAAAGGGAGATAAGTCTGATATTAGGAATTATCGTCCTATAACCGTGACACCGGTTATTTACAGGTTGGTAATGCAGATTATAAAGAACAGACTGGAGGAATGGGTAGATTGCGAGGGCATACTGGGCGAGTTACAGAACGGGTTTCGAAAACAAAGAAGGTTGGAGGACAACTTATTTTCTCTAACACAGTGTATAGAAATAGCGCAAAAAGAAAACAGACAGCTCTGGCTGGCATTTCTGGATATCAAGGGTGCCTATGACAATGTGAACCAAAGAAACCTGTGGGACATAATGGAGAACTTAAACCTAGATGAAGGACTAACAGCACTATTAAGGAACATTTACAAAGATAACAAGGTGATTAAAACATGGGAAGGAAAGGCGACAGGAAAAATAGAGATAAGACGAGGCCTTAGGCAGGGGTGCCCGTTATCGCCTTTGCTGTTTATGTTGTATCTGAGAGGATTGGAGGATAGACTAGAGAAGAGTGGGCTTGGGTTCAACCTTTCTTACAGTAAGCTAGGCCAAAAAATTCAGCAATCCTTACCGGGATTGATGTATGCGGATGATATTGTACTAATGGCTAACAACAGGACAGAGTTGCAGGAATTAATGAGCATCTGTGGTAGGGAAGGAGAGGAATTAGGTTTAGAATTCAGTAGCGAAAAATCGGCAGTCATGATTTTTAACGAGGATGAAGTTGAGAGGCTGAAGATACAGAATATTACAGTTGAGAGAGCTAGTAAATACAAGTACCTAGGAGTATGGATATGTGATGGTGCAGAATATCTGAGAGACCATGAAAAGTATATAATAGGTAAGGGCAACAGAAATGCAGCTGTAATGAAAAATAGAGCACTTTGGAATTACAACAGGTATGAGGTGGTGAGAGAGATTTGGAAAGGGGTCATGGTGCCTGGCTTGACTTTTGGAAACGCAGTGCTATGCATGAAATCCGAAATGCATGCGAAACTAGAAATAAAACAGCGCGGAGTAGGTAGACTGGCTTTGGGGGCACATTGCAAAACGCCAAACCAGGGAGTACAAGGAGACATGGGATGGGCATCATTTGAGAGCAGGGAAGCGGTGAGCAAGGTAGAATTTGAGGATAGGTTGAGGCTAATGGACGGGGAGCAATGGGCACGAAAGGTTTTCAGCTATTTATACATGAGGAGTGTAGACACCAAGTGGAGACAGCGCACTAGGAAATTAAGAGGAAAGTTTTTGGGCTATAGCGAAGATACGGAAGAGCAAGTCTCAGTTAAGAAGAAAGTTAAGGCCACAGAAAGAGATCGGTGGCTAGAGGGAATGCAGACAAAGACGGCTCTGGAAAGCTATAGATTAAACAAAAGAGTTATTGCCAAAGAAAGCATTTATGACAATTCTAGGGGAAGCTCATTGCTGTTTGAGGCAAGAACGGGTGTTCTGCGAACCAGAACATACAGAGTGAAGTACCAGGAAATTGATACCGTGTGCACTGCTTGTGGAGAGGAGGACGAGACGGCTGAGCACTTGATACTCTACTGTAAAGGGCTTCACCCTATGCCTACCGAAGACAACATAGATTTAATAAAGTCATTGGGTTTTAGAGACAGCGAAGGGAGAGTGGATTTCAAGACTGTAGAGATTACCAAGCAAAGATTAAGTGAATGGTGGCAGAAATCGAGAGAAAACTAGGTATTTTCTTATTCACTGATGGCAAGGGGGTTTCATAGCCTCACTTTCTTTGCACTGCGGAGTGAATATAGATCTCACATTTAAATATTCTAAGCTTAAATGGTAAAACAAAATGGCTAGGTGGCGTAAGCTACCGCCCGATCCAAAGGGCTCAGCCGTATTCATCCATCCATCCATTCATATGAAAAATACTTTAATTACATGGAGCTCTGTTCATTCATGTACCCCTCGGGCACCTCGGGTTTGCGTCGTTCGCGTGCTCTTTCGACCACATCTTGCGACTCTGGCAATACTTGCAACTTGCGTTCTGTATGTAAAATTGGATGATAGAAACTGGTGATCGCTACTCACGAAGTGACGAAGCGATGTATCAAGTTTGCCGCACTCCCCCAAGCACTCGGGTCTAATTTTCTCTGCGTATCTCCACCAAGTCATCCGAACGCCATCAAGATGAACGGTAGGTTGGACGGATGCTTGATCGTCAGCTGTTGCGAAGACAGCCCCGAGGAGCTCATCAAAGGTAAGGCAAAACGTAGCCCACAAAGAACGAACGAACGTGCATAGGGTGACTGACCTCCCGCTCTCGTCTTCCAAGAAATCGTGCACTCGGAACTTCCTGAACCCGCGCAAGTGGCCGACGACACCAAAGCCTTCCCGTGGCCGATCGAGACCAAGTATTACACTGCAACTATCTACCTCCACAGCACTTCCGCGCCAGTGTCCCGTTACGATGACTCGGCTGAAAACATCCATGGACTCATCGTACTCTTCGACCCGGGACAGGTGACTTCGCGATTTTGTGGCCTGTAGAAGGTCAGTTCCGAGTCTAGTTCTTGTGGCCATCAAAGCTAAATCACAACTTTGAAGCTTCCAGGAGGCTCGTTCACGAGCTCTTACCTCCAAGTTCCGACCACCTTAGTTCGTGGTGTCTTCCCTAAAAGGAGTTAATTTCAAACGCATACAAAGAAGTGCGGGCGCCATCGAGCCAAGTTTCGAATCGAATGCTACTGCGTCGCCCATAGGCTTTCCCGTGCTTGTTAGTTACGCCAGACTTCAGAATGACACAGTGTAATCTCGTTACGAACTGGACTAAATCAAACAAGTTTTGGAGGGCGAGTTTTATACCCCTAGTCGGCTTAGTGGGCCTTGCTAACCTTACAGCTGTTGATGGGAACAAACTCGTGCAGAATAAATGCTGCAAAAGGTTAGGCACTCAGCAGCAACACCACCACAATGGTAGGTGATGTGACATCATTGTAAACCACGTATAAAAAACCTTACAAGTTGTTTCGAACCTTCACAGGAATCCCCATCCCAAACAACTGGTAATTAGCAACTCTGTCCGTAAGCAGTACATCACTCCGAGCAGCTAAGGGGCCCATTTGGAATCTGCCCCAAAACTCCTCCAGGTAGAGCAATTTCTAACCCACCAGTTTCGAAATTACTGCTCCGCAAGACTGAATGTGTGCTCTACCAAACCTCGAGCAATGAAGTTTGATCCTGTGGGCCCCATCGCAGCTCCCTAAATGTAACTTTTGTGCCTACTGTGGATTACCTTATGCCACCAGGTTTGTATAAAGATGACTTTTTCCCTCCACCCTCTACCATTGTGAAGAGAGGGATTAAGGGAAGGAGAGCCGCATACTTTCGAACCTCTATTTTGACAGGTGGCGGCAGTGGTTTTGAGAATCATGGATTTTCCCATCTCTTAGAATTCTAGTCTGGGTTTATGCAGATGTGTTTCTTGAAGTAGGTAGACCACATGACCACATGTGTACGACAGTGATTTCAATCTTGCTGACCTTGCCAGTTTCGGAACCGATGCTTGTATTATTTGTATGTCACAAGCATGTGTGTCAGGAAACCGCCACATTCATAATCGCCAAACAGGCTGCAGATGTATTATGCAGTGTTTTTATTGCGACTGGGAAGTGAATAAAAATTATTGATTGATTGAGTATTAAAAGAAAACATCCTTCCTCATGGCATCAATCCGAGAACCGTCACTAAATCTGGGCTGAAACTCTTCCTCCGTGCAGAAGGAGAGTCTAGATTCGGCAGCCAAGTGGATAGAAAAATGCAGCTGCGAGGTTGTCCTCCTGGTCTGTGGCCGCTGTCCCGCTAACAATGAAGCAGATGGTAAGCGAATACCTCCGACATTACAATGCACAAAAGCACACACAAAAGGAGGGGGGACACTCACACAATGCAGTCACAAGCCTCTGAAAGATGTCGGCTTCCTTTGCTCCAATGGTACAGCTGCAAAGTGGCCCTATTTGCTTACAGGAATGTCGAGGCAGCAAGTGCTCGAGTGGTGCATTGACCGCGGATGCGAGCTCATCGAGACACGGCCGAACGAGGACGACGATGAGGAAGGTAAGTGGCCCTTGAAATCATCGTTAAACAAAGCCTGCAACAGTGCAGAAACTGTGTTGTACTGTGGGTATTTTCGAACTTCCTTATCTCGAGGAACCCCCATTTCCCTTGAATGGCAGCCGAAGAGCTCCTCCTCGGTATGTGTAATGAAGCAGTGTAGAAGCTTATAGACCTTGTAAAAATAATGCGCTTACTAAGTGGCTTTTGGCTCATATGGCTCATGCCTGCTAAAATCGTGTTTAAACTGGAAAGGAGTACTTTTACATAACCAATAATAACAAACCAAATGCAAGCAAACCCTGGAAAGATAGTTGGCAAATGCTACAACGAAGAGCGGGAAGTTGAAATGTGCACTTCTTCCAACTGTGAACAGATCACTCACCAGAGCTCTCAACATTCTCTTTCAAAACAACCGCCAATGCAAAAACTTGGCAAAAAAAAAAGTGAAACGGAGAATTTGAGGAGTTTGCGCAAATCTGAACGTGCAGCCTAAACTGGCGCAGCGTAAACTGGCAAAGTGTAAAACAGAAGGTCACTATTGAGTGCATAAAGCTGGAGTCCGAAACCTTAGGAGTCCTAAAGCATGAAACCCAGTGAGCAAAATGCGTGTCATATTGCGCTCCCGTGCGGTGTAACCATAGCAACTGTTGCCGCCGCGTAGACATGGCAGTGCAGCATTCGGTCACATCATAGCGTCAGCGGCAGTTGCTAAGGGCATGGTTTTCCTCACGTGTGTATCACACTCAACACTTATGTTGTTCTGAAAAAGGATTGCACCCCTGGCACTTCCAGATGCCACGGGTGTGAAGAGGATCGTGGAGGCACTTCATGCTCACCCCTGGCCAAACCTGGAGATGAAAGGTCGTAGCGACACGAGAACACGTTGCACGGTCCCTGACCGCCTTTCCTCTCTCCCCGCAACAGATTCCACGAGACCAGGAGGAACACGTGAACGCTTGACGGCCAGAGGTGGTAGCGACGGCAGCCAGGCCGAACTCATGACGGGTAAATCTTTGGAAAAGGAGGTCGTTAAATTTTTTAAAAATTTTACTGAGTCAACTTATTTTTTAGCACAAAGGGAGCTAGAGTTGTTCTCGGAGGCCATGGCTGACGGAGACGACATGTCGTTTGAAGAGCTCTTTGCAAAGTTTCAGGATATGAAAGGTGGGTCTGCCTGGAAGACGTTTTGTTTGAAGGCCAACGTGCGCTATAGTAGCAGCCGTAGTCAGTGACAGGGCCCAGCACCTGCTTTTTGCTTTCCTCCAGGCTTTGGATGCTCGAGTGGTAAGTGTTATCAAAGGCAGAAAGCTTGCTTTGGAGGTGGAGTCCACTGAATTCTTAACCAGTCACCGACTTAAGGCACTTTAGTTGCGGAAAACTGAGGTTTTATGCAATCGCTCAGAGTTTACAAAGAAAGTGTTACGACCACACAGTGAAATTGACACGCAACCCTAAATTAATATTGCTATTGTAAATAATAATAAAAAAAGTAAGTATTACTACATACACTTCGAGAAAGAATTTCAAGTTCTTAAGTCTAGGCCCCAATTTATCAGGTTCGTTGTACAGTCTATATAAAAAATAAAATTTAAAAAAGATTAATTTAAAATTATTATTTGGAGTCACAAGCATGTACGGATGTATTACACTCAGGAAGTGCACATTATATAGTTACATTGATTCAAAGTTTTGTATGTCTGCAAGCATCTTTTGAAAAGCTTTTTCTGGTTCATCGAAATTTTTTTTTTTTTGTGTCAACACAAATGTTTGTCCCAGTATCTTTATATCTAGGACTTGGAACCGAATGTTTTTTTTAGGGTTTAATACTTCATAAATCAGAGAGTGCAACGAGAATACTATTTCTGAAAAATGCTACCTACAAAATTTTCTAATTGGCCAAGACTTTAATGACTCATTTCTAATTATCAGCAAAAAGTTTTACTCAACTTTTTTTATAGAAGGATGCTAAAGTGATAATGGCTTTGTTGCACTCGCTACTGTTTGTAGAACATGCCGAAATACCTTGTGCCACAGTTTTTGATAGGGGTATTGAAAATAAGTTGGTCCGGAATACTGAATACCTCAACTTTATCACATTTATGATAAAGTTTAGGATTTTCTTAAAATCTATAATAGAAAAAAACTGAGCTTATATTTATATACAGGTTTGTGCTAGGTACAAGAAATTATAGTAGATATGAAAATTTAATACAAATTGCATCAAAAATGACAGAAAACTGTTCTCTATTCTTAATGGGAGACTAGGGTCTCCCATTAAGAGGGGACACTACCCAAAAGGGTCAATTTTTTTTTAACCTTTGGTCTTGTATAAATGAAACATGCAGTATATACTGGCAGTTTCGAGGCAGAATGCAGTGCAAAGCTTCTGTAAAAGAAATTGGTTGTTTTTATCAGGAACACACAGACATTGTTTAGGAAAACTATCATTAAAAAATTGCGGTGGCTTAGCTCGGCTATGCCAGGATATACGTAGCGTGAGCTTATGTGCACAAAATGAGGCGCTATGAAGCAGCTCCAGTGCAGCGTCAGACTTGGCTACTGCGCAACGGAGGCGCACAACTGGGCACGCGGCGGCGCCTGTACGTCTGTTGCGACTATGACGTCACTCCTCTGGAATGCGCAGACCGGCTCTGGCACACCAGCTGTGCGCCGTGCGACGTCGCTGCTCCTCGCGCATGCGCAGCATGGCTTTTTGGGAGCCACACAAAACTGCTCAACTTCGGCCAGTGTAGCTCACGCTACAAAATCTAATGGAATACCCAACATCTTCACTAGATACGCAACAGAATGCCTGGAAAATGCAAGTGTGAAAGCAATATTTCCAGAAATTGATTTTATCCTAACATCATGCTGAAGAAATCAAATAAATACTTTGTCTTTTATGTCATCAACAAAATCTTAACACATTTTATAGACTTCTACAAAGTAAAAAAAAAAAAAAAATGCCACAGTTGCATTGCCCCATTAAATTCCAGTTAGGAAAAAGAATGAGCAAGCCTTTCCTCGAGTTAAATTTATGCCCATAAGTGGAACGGAGAAATATGTGTTCCAAGTGCTCGAACCTCCGCCTTTTCTTTAGTATCGGTGGACCGAAAATAATTTGTACAAAAATAACTATGCAGAGTAAACAATTGAAACATTCTGGGAACACTCTCTAGATGTTGGTGGTTGTAAATACATTTTTCAAAATCTTTTTTTTTTTTTTTTTTGCGGAAATGTTTTTTCTTTTGGGTAGTGTTCCCTTTTAAGATCTTTCAAGCCGTGGGAATGTTTCTTTAAAATGAAACGGTGTATGGATCTTACCCACAGTGGAGGCAGACAAGTTGTCTGGAGAAGACAGGAAGAAATTTGCTGAAAAGGTAGGCCCACATAACTTTCTTCTTCACGCTTTTTCGACGATCAGTCTCTTTTGAGCTTTCATCAAACCGAATCTCAAGCAATGGTGGAACATTCCAAGTGAGACACGTCTATCCTTCGGACGTCCCCTCGGGCAGGATAGGCTCGCCAAGCATCGACATAGCTCATGGTATGTCAATGCAATCAATGCCAATATGAACAGCCCACCATTCTAACTTTCTTCTGCATTTGAACTAAAGCAGAACATAGTTTAAATGTGTCTCGGATAGCACCACCACTTGCTTCAGTTAAAAGTTAATATCTCCTAACACTCGATTTCCATCTGTTCAATTAAAACCACTGGCTAGGTGGCGCAACCTGCCAACCGATTCAAATGCACAAGTCTTATCTATCCTGTAATTTGAACATGGAGCTTCTACAGAGACATTTAACCCTTGGCTTGTGACCCTTCGGTATTAGAATCATGATGCTGTTCCACAGCACATGTTAGGCCTGGCGAGCCGGGCCCAACGTTTGCATGCCGTAGGGGATTCGCAGTTTTGCACATTGTTAGACTGGCGACTGTAACAAAGAGTTTACAAACTGAAAACCCCCAGGTTGCCGTTCAGTTCTGGAGAGCGTTCGGAGGCGAAGAAGACGAGGTCTG
This sequence comes from Ixodes scapularis, assembly GCF_016920785.2. NCBI lineage: Eukaryota > Metazoa > Arthropoda > Arachnida > Ixodida > Ixodidae > Ixodes > Ixodes scapularis. Next base: position 11,275,949 of record NW_024609837.1, read on the forward strand.
TGGCCTCAGCTCCGACGACGAGGCAGAGAAGTAGAGAGACAGCCTCCGCCGTCCTCTTCTGTACATAAGATTCCACTGTTGTCATGCCAACAATAAAGCCTGTAGAACCATAACAAGCGTGCGTCTGACATCACGAGCATCACTTTATTATCGTCGTTATCGGCGCGGGTCATTTTTCTTTTCTTCCTGGGGTAAACGCGCATTTAGTTTAATTATTTTCTTTTTCTTAATGCAAAGAAGCTCTGTTAGGAACTATGACTGACTCATAAAAAAAAGATATCAATAAAACTTTTTTTTTTTTTTTTGTTTCTGGAGAGGGAGGAAAGGGAAGATGGGGGCAGACGCCACTTATAAATAAACTTCGGGCCTAGAATGCATTTGTTGTCCACTTGCTGTTCACACGTAAGTTGTCGCCGTTCCGATATCAAACATGGCCACTGTCCACGTAGGCGGATGTAAAAATTGAATCTCTTGGTCCATGTCGCCCCCGCTCCGCGGGCGTGCAACGTCTCGTCGACCGCAGTTCAGGCAAGTGACGCCGGTCTATCGAGGTTGCAGCATTCCCAAAGTGCACGTGACGTTTCCGCTTGTCGGCAGGTGAGGTGCGAGGCCCCCGCAGAAGACCCGACAAGGTAAGGTGCGACCCGTCCGGAAGCTGTGCCGGTTCCAACGAAAAGGAGTTGGGAAAACGAACGCGATCGCATCGCGCGTAAAATGTGCGACAACCGCGTCCGTACAACTTCACAGTACCGGCAACTCTATAGGTTCCACGGCCGGTGTCGGTACCGTGTCGATCGACACCCTCGCGCGAAGCGGCGGTGACTTGCAACCCGAAGCGCCGCGGGTCTTTCCGAGCGGAAAGGGCTTGAGTGAGTGCGGTGAGCTTCGCGATGGGGGGAGGGAGCGGGGGACTCGTCGACCTGCGTCGCCGCCGTTCAAGGCGTCGCGCGGTTTTCTGACGCGCGGTGGGCGTTTGCAGCCCGCCCGTGCATTGTTGCGGATTGGCAAGAGTAAAGATCAGTCCAGAGCGTCCGTTTCGGCGAGAGAGAAAGGTCGCGACTAGATTTGGGGACTAAGATGACGCTGCTGCTGCTGCCGCGGCAGGGGGAAGGGGGACGTCACGCACACACACACGCACGGCGCTCCTTCCTCAGATGTACATGGGGGTCTCCTGGCCTGTCAGCAGCCGGAACATCGACGTGGGCATCGTCTTCATGTGGATCTGCGAGCGAATGGCCGACGTTAGGGAAACGGGCGATGCTTTTGTGCTATGCTGTTGAAGCTAGCGTAGCCTCCGTAGCGCTCCTATACTGCAAAGCAACTCGCACGAGCACGTAGCTTTGACTCGGTGTCTTCTCCGTGCGAGAGCACGTGTGAATGGGGCACAAGACGAAGCCACATGCTCTTGCAGCAGGGCGTGACTGCAGCGCCGGGGAAATTACTACGCTGGCCTCGACGACGTAGCAGAAAAGAAGTTGATGCAGACTACAAAAATATGAAACGGCAGACGCACACTACCTTGTGCAAAACAAGCGTAGGTACTCTTATACTCTGTCCGACAAAGAAATTGCTGAAGAGGCTACACTTACAAACAAAAACAATGCTCCACTCGATGTCGAACATGCCAAATTATACCGAGGCAAAGCTTTCTCTTTATCGAGACCAATCCCGATAAAGGAACCACTGACTGTTGCTTGTTCCTCGGTGTCACAAAATTGGCGAGTTAGTACCGGGTGGTGCAGCAATGCCCTTTCCCTCCGGGAATTCGGGAAGCGGAGCCTCTCTGCCCCAGAGTTTGTTCGTTAGTTTGGAATCTGGCAGACTCTCCGAACTGTCGTGCTAGTCGCTAAACAAGCTGTTCGACAGAACACTGCACACTCCAAGCGTGGTGCCTAGACCACCAGGATCACGAGAGCATGATGTGCTGGCTTCCGTAACTTAATTTGTTGCCACCTAAACACCACCTTCGATGCACGGGTAACATGGGGGGCTAAACACACTAGTCAAAGGCACCTTCCATGCGCAATACCCTAATAAATGGGCTAGCCCGTACCTCCCCGACGGAGGTGGCCAAGAGGTTGACAATCTTCTCGTGAGGGACTGCAACCACGCTCTGTCCGTTGATCTCGATGATGCGGTGCCCAACGCGCACGCCTCCCCGCTCTGCTATGCCTCCGCGCAGCAGGCTGCAGATGACGCCGTTCTGCACGCTGAAGCCCAGCTGGTACTTGGTGTCTGGCCGCTTGATCTTCACCTGCATCAGACCACAACGGCCGTTTGTGCTGCGACCCATGGCAGTTTGTTCCACTTTATGGGCAAGCAAAGCCAAAGCCACAAGTATGGGCATGTTGCCTCGAGCGATGCTTGCAGTGCGGCAGTGTGCATGCTTGCCGGGAACACTGAAAGGTCAGAGCTTGCTTTTGCTGTAACCGTAGCTTGGGCTACGGTTACAGCTTAAGTGACGACTTTCCCAGATCTTCTTCGGATAGTCATTATAAACACTCCAGTAGACTTGTAGGGTGCCCATTAAAAGCAAATATAGTGCTAGTATTATTAATCGATTACTTAGGTGAGTTACCTAGTGATTGTTTTGCCACTGTTACTACCATATTTGAATACAACTTGACATTGTTGTGTTTGGCACTGTTCTTGAAAATTAGGGCTCATCATGGTAGTTCCTTGTGAAACTCATGATGGTAGTCTCGTGATGTTACTTAAAATGTAGGCCTCATGCAACACCCTATGATGGTGGTCCCAAGCGACACTAGGTGATCTCATGCGACACTTGTGATGCTACTTATCACAGTGGTCTCATGACGGTGGACCCACGTGAAACTCATAACGTTACTCATCACTGTGGTCCCATGGGACACTGGTGATGCTACACATGGTCGTTTCATGCAACACTCATGATGGTGGTTGATGCGATACTCATAACGGTAGACTTTGCAACACCTCATGACAGTGGTTCCATGTGACACGATGCTACTCGGTGCACTTCCATGTGACACTCATGACATTACTTACAACAGTAGTCTTGCGTGACACTTATGTTGCTCATGATGGTGGCTCCATGTGACACTGAAGATGTTATTTATGACAGCGGACCCGTGCGACACTGAAGATGTTATATGTGACAGTGGCCCCATGTGACACTCGTGGCATTACTCACGACGGTGGCCCCACTCAACGCTCCGACCAAGCCAACACACCCACCTCCACGACGGGTGCGCAGGGCACCACAGTGAGCTTGACCACGTTCTGGTGCTTGGTGTTCTTCACATACGCCTGGCAGGTGGACAGGGGCAGCCCTACTAGGCTGACCCCGTTGATGGCAATGATCTGGTCCCCGATGTTCAGCTGGGAGCAGCGGGCGGCCGGCCCGTTGTGGGCCATGTTGGCCACCACTACCGTGGGCAGCATGGAGCCCCAGCCGCTCTCCACGATGACCATGCCAAGGATCTCGCCTTTCTGCTTGGGCACCACCACCTCCTTCTGCCGCTCCTTCTTGGCAAACATTTCCAACTCGTTGCCAAAGATCTCCTGGCTGTTGAGCACCTCCTGGTAGTCCATCTCCTTCACAAACGAGGAGTCCTCGATGCCATTCGCCTTCAGGAACTCCATGTACGCCACCTGCCAGGGGGTCGAAATGTTAGTTCTTGTGAACATCACCATGTACCGTAAAGTTTCTTATGAATGCCCTATCCCGAGCCCCGAAAAATCGCCCATCTCGTTTTTCTGGCTAAAAATTTATAACATCGAAATTCCGAAACATTGCCCATCAACTGATTTTCGTCGGGCATTGAGATGTCTAATGGGAATCACATTAACTGCGCGACATGCGGGCGAGTTTGTAGCGGATTCCCGCGTGTTTACTGCACTGTGACACATGAATCTGCTGCATCCACAATCTGCGGTATTCGTTCCTATGTCAGGCAACTTCGTAGCGGGTTCTTGCGTTTTTTGTTCTCAATCTGCATGCGCAACATCGGTTCCCGTGACACCAGAGTTTGTAGCAGATTCCCGCATGTTTATTGCACCGTAGAACGAGACTTTGTCGTGCCTGCAACCTGCGGTACCAGTCTCTGTATCACATGGTTTGTAGGGGGTCGTCTGTGTTTACAACTTTTTGGATAAAAGTTTGATGTTGCGTCCCACACTTCTTACCGTTATCTCTTCATTTTAGATGGGTATCCTTTCGGTATTTTACGGTAAACTCAGACACAGCGGGGTTCTATTAAGATCCAGTTGATACAAGCTAGCATTTCAAACTTTTTCTCGAAGTACATGAGGGGCAGTACGAAAGTAACGTCTCTAAACATTTTTTTCTCCCTAAGTATAGCATATTTTCGCCACACTTTGCGAAAAGGTGACGTGCCCTCAGGGGCCTCACCTGGAAGGCTTGTCCTATGGACTGGGCGATAAACTGTGCCTCCTCGGACTCGAAGACGTGGCAGATCATCTTGGGGGTACGGCGGAGCTTGCCCCCTCCTGGGTCGTCCTCCAGGGTCCTTCTCCTCGCCATCAGCACCACCAGGTCCCCAATGTCTGCTATGTAGGATATGCTCCGCAGGGCGTGGTCCATCATTATCTCCTGCAGTGGACGAAAGAACCCGTCAAGATACCGCACCCCCTTCGCTCGGAGCCTCACGACCAAAATGTCTGTTTAACTACGGCGCCAAGAAGGCGTCTTCAACTGGCACGCTTAGCGTGCCAGTTGAGTGCCACGGCCTACTAGTTCCTATCAGAATGGCTGTCATCTGGATAATCGTCGTAGAACGGCAGTATGAGGCTGCATCTGCGACAGATAGGCAATTGCGTCTCCTCTCGTGTCTGCTTTGGTCTTCATCGACCGTCTGACAGCAGAGCGACCTGCAGCAAAACTGGTGTCTGCCACCTCGAGGATCGTGGCAGGCAACAGCACGATGCCTTTTATAACATCAACCGGCAGAAATCCAGAGACCACTTCGGAGGAGTAACTAGACACACCAGTCGGAGACTCGTTCCAGGCACCATAGTATAACTGGTTGTAAGCAAGGTGAGCAGAGCTTGGTCACTACAAGGCTCACCTTGAGGTCAGTGTTGAGCACCATGATCTTCTCTGTCGAGATGAACAAGTCCACTTCGGTGCTGGGCTGGGCTTCCCCTTCCGGTGCCTTGAGGAGCACACAAAGAGACGCATAACCTAAGTGCCACAGCAAACCTGATCCCCGCAAGAAGCGTATTCTCCAGCAAACCACAATACGCTCGGCAAAAATCCCTCTTGAGCAAACACAGTTTAACAATATTTTTGGGGGTGTTTACAGAAACAGCCATGTTTAGAGAGTATAGCATGGTTGGCTCCGTCTTTTGTCTACATATAAGTATCTTTATTAGGCTATGTGCCCCCCTGTGCTGTCCTAGACCTCTCTGACCCTGTGACGCATAAGTACCAGGCAAGGTTGCACCGCAGGTCAATTACCCAATAAGAAAACTCCCGATGTCGGGATGTGATGAAGACCAATAACTATACCATTAATTACGCTCTAATTGAATGCCATAAATAACCTCCTTTACGAAGACCATGTAATTTTCAGTTCCTTTACGAGGGTTTTATTACTTGCCTCACTTTACTGGTATGTATTTGGACGCATGCTTTGAATTCCCAAAATATCCAGCATGTGAGGTTAACATCTTCACTGCACGAGATCTGCACAAAATTCACTAGTGGTAGCATTTGAGAGCGATGTGTTACAATCGAGAAAAAATACTGTAATTAAAGCTAGAAGATTATTCGATTGGATATCTTCAAAACAAACAGTATCCCCCTTAGATACGGAACGCCGCTGTCAATACCTTACGAATTGAACTCAACAGTCGCTACGTCTACCAGATTACTAAAGTAAAGTAAAGATAAAAAAAGTTGCTCCTAAAGCCTACGAAAATCGCACAGAGCTACCAATGAGCAAAAATTTAGAAACTGGGAGTACATTTTAAACAAATGATACAATGAACCAATTGAAAGATCCACAACTAAAAGTGAGGACTTACCAAGGACTTCCCATTGAAAAGCAGCAATAAAAAGAGACAAGAGTCGAGACATTGCAAAAGACAAAAAAAGATACTCGTATACAACGATACACAATGAAGTGACCCATTTGTCAACCAGTAAGAAAACGGCACACTGCAAAACTGACATGCGGACGCACATCAGTGTAGCCAACATCCTAAGTGCAGGTTTTCAAAGTTGGGCATGCAAACTATACCTGGTGTCAACTATTTTGTGCAAGTTGTCAAGGCTGCCATAACAATGCTCAAACGCTGTCAGAGCTATTTGTGCAAAAAAAGTGTGCAAATGCAACAAGTCACGTGCATGTGCTCTTGCAGAAGTGAGGGGCTGCGGCACTTTGGAAGCTAGCCTTGACAACGTAGCACGAAATAGTTGATGCCGAGCATAGGGTTGGCAGAATATAATCGGAACTAGGCAAGTAATGCTGCTGGACACCACTACCGCATCAATTACAGTCGTGCCGGCAATAAAAAAAAAGGTTACTGTTCACCCCATTTTGTCTTGTCGGAATGCCAAATATGGGGTTCTGCATGACAAACTAGCAATGTGCAACTAGCGCATCCCAGTGAAGGTTAGACCACTGTTCAAACCGCGAGGGCGCTTGAATTTACAACTCAAACCTCCGTTACATAGCACCAATGTTGCAATGAGCTCTTGGCAGATTGGAATTCAGACAATCACCAAAATGCACTGCATGTTCTGCGTTTCCCGCTGAGTTATCTTGCGACTCGACGGACTTCCGAACTAACTGCCTTCAGCAACAGACACGCTTAAGCTCGACGAGAGTTGCCGCAAGGTGGCAGACGCGTGCTAGTGTCGCGCTCGTCGTCAAACGCTGCAAGACACGCTGGCAGTGATGCAAGCTAGGCAGCGCTCTAGCCTACCTTGATGCGAGAGACCGCCTCTTCTGCCTGGATCATCCGGGTGGCCTTGGTAGGTTGACCCTCGCACACCAGCTGGGTGGATCCCAGGTAGCGAGCACGGAAGAGCACCCCTTCGATGAGCACTGCCGGTTCGTGCACCAACACTGTAATCAACATCGGAGATGGCTCAGAACAAGAAATGCTCAAGAAACAACCGAAAGCCCGATGAAACATGGCCAATCCCTCATTTTTTGCCTCGATGAGAACGAAGAGCTACAGGATTTTACGTGAGAATATTTGTTATAAAGCAGAGACTGCCCACCACAAGACATCCATAAATCTCAAAGACGTCGCCTCCAGTTTTCCACTCCGACGCTCTTTTAAATGCAATGTTTTTTGAAGGCAGGATTGCAATGGCCCGGTTTAGTACTCCTAAATTGTGTTCTGGTCATTATTTTGCATTTATAAAAGCATTTATGTTCTCACATTTCCCATATGAGAGATGATAGCAATAGCACCACTGAAAATGTCTTGTACGAAAGAGCTACTGTCGCGGAAGTTACGAGGTACAATGGCCCTCCATGCTTTGGAATATCTGCCTGCTTTAGAAGATGCCTTGCTTGGGGCTATTATTTATTATTCATTTAGATACTATGTTTCCTACGGCGATTTTCTACGGGTGAAACAAAGTTTAGGTTCTATTCTTCCAACTCTTTGACAAATTGAGATATAATGAGGCTTGTGGTGACCACGGGCATAGCAGGAGGCCAGGCCCAGTGTTCCAACCCATACTGTCTGCGATAAACCGGGTTCTTTTTCCTTCTAATTTAGCTTCTTTTCGTAGTGCATGGTGACCTAGTATATATTCTATAAGAATGGAGGCTACATTCGAAGACAAGCTGCGAGACAATTGGTCTTGTCTTAGAAGCACGACTGCAACGAGAAAACTAAATCCAAAACAATGAAGCAAGCAAATGCGATGAAATCATCGGCGTAGCAGCAAAGTCGCGACAGATACAAGTCAAGCCCTCCCTGCAAGAGAGTAGAGCAGAGGAAAGTGGTTCATACCTCTTAATTGCCGTCCAAAAACAAACAAAAAATTGTGTTTCAGCTTTTAAGAAACAATTTTCCTCACAATATACATGTAATAGAGCGATTTCACTATACTATGTTGCACCTTGCGATGGACCGTAGAGACACTATGGTCCATCTATATACAGAAATGTTTGTTAAGAAGTTATACGCCACATGTCGAACTCCCACAAAGATCATTGCCATTATCGCTTTCAGGACTGAACAGCAATGGTGCGCAGATGGAGGCCGTGAAATAGGCTTGTTGCCAAGAAAAAAAAGGTGAGACGGTGAAGCAACGTCGCCACACTGCCCAAAAGGTTTGCCCGAGCACCACACCGTGCAGATCCGAAACTGGACGAGTGAGGTGCGTCCGAAACTCACCGCAGGTGCAGGAGACCAGTCACAGTCCAGGCAGTGTGAGGGAGAGTGAGTGGTAAGTGAAAAGAAGAAGAGATAGGTCCAAGGTGAGAGGAAAAGCCAGCACCAGACATCACTAAAGCCCCCTGCAGATAAGTAGAGCGGTGACAACTCTCACCAACAGCTCACTCCCCTCCCGGTTGTGAGTAGTGATTAGGTTAGGTTGACGGCCTGACAAAGGGTGTTTAAGCGAGGTGTTAAGTGAGATGTAACAATTGTCGGTCTCCCAAACTGCATTCAGCACTATCAAAGGCACGGGCGACGGAGCTAAGCTGTGCGAAACGACTTTTAGAGCAAGCAGTGACATCAGGAAAGGTCTTTCTAGCGCCCCTTCCTCGTTTCTCGCGAGAGGCTGCGTAGCAATCCCGACGTGAAGTATAGTTGCTGCACATGCTTACGGCAGTGCAGGTGTCATGTGAGCGAACGGCTTCCACTGGCCCATTAGAAGGCTAGTAATGGAAGAACTACAGCTATCTAGTCGTGTCTCATTAATATGAATGCGTTAATATGGACAATGCGCTACATAGACGAAATGGGTATAAATGCATGCATTTCTGTCGAGTTGTTATGGACGATTCATTATGAACAATTTGGGGGGGGGGCAAGTGTTCATATTAACGAGGCACGGTTGTACAGACAGAAGCAAATTGTACCATTTAAAAATTACAGAACCTGCCAAACGTGCGACTTATCTTTACTACGGTTTTTCTAACAATTTTAAAATGTAACTTGATAGGATGGAAGCTTGGGCGAGTTGGTGAACCATACTTGACGGTGACGGCACAGGAAAAATCAATCTCACACCAGACACTCAGGAAAACAAGCACACGCGCTGAGCACACGCGCTTCAGCGCGTGTGCTTGTCTTCCTGAGTGTCTGGTGTGAGATTGATTTTTCCTGCGCCGTCACCGTCAAGTATTTAAAATGTAGTGGAGTGCCATTATTTTCTTACAATTTTCTAAAATTGCAGTAATGAGGATTCTTGGTACAGCGGCACAAACAGGTCTACAAATGCGCCCACGAAGAGCCGAGCATCAATAATTACAAAGCCGTTCGTAGACTTTCGAACGACTGCCTTTGCACCGTCACGACAGAGCCCCATCCGACGTAGCCTCATTGGCAGGGGGCGACTGCTGCGTGAGAATGCGCTCCCAGTGCCAGTGTTCTTGCATATAGTAGCCAGCCTCGTGCCATAGTTCCTTTCACTTTAAGTGCGAGCAACGCCGAAGCTACCGGCACGGGTACATTTCCCCCAACAATGCTCGCACTCCACGAGCGCTCATGCTCCGCAGGGGTGCAGAAAGCCCAGAGCTCTCTCTTGTAGCTTCCGCTACGCTCGCACTTAGAGTATTGTGCCTGGAGCGTGTCTCCGAGTATTGAGTTCACCGCGTCGTCGAACGAAGTCCCTCGATTTCCACTCGATGACGTCGCACAAGCATCATGCTTTTAGCTGCTGCTGGCAAAGCGGCGGAGATGGAAGGGGCAGACTACGGTTCTGCCGCAGGTCCCTCTCGGTTCTACAGTCCACGGAAACTTGGGCACCCGGGGGTCGGAACCCGTCAACGATAGCAACCCTCGCATTCACTCATACTTTTAGCCGGAACTTCTACGACAGCGACATCCGACAACGTGATGCACTGGCTTCTCCTACGTCGTTTCTCACCGCTTCGGTACCCCTTTCTACGCCTGGACGGTACGGGACGTTAAAGACGCCAGTTGGAGACACGTTCCAGCCACCATACTTAAAGTGAAACGGAAATTAGTGCGTGTCTGGCTGGAGAGTGCGCATCAAGCAAAGCGCGGAGTTCTCCCGTTGTTGCCTTACCTTCTTTCGAGGTGTTTTTCTTTTTTCCCGAGGAATTCTGGGCCTGCAGAGATTAGTGGGGAGACAATGCAGGGCGGCAGACAACACACGGGCGTGCACGGGCGGGGTCGCCGGTCCTCACCTTGTCCTCGAAAAAGCCCCGGTCGTCCGACCTCTGAGCACCGAGCAGGCGGTCAGTTTCCTGATCTGTGTCGCAGTCTACAAAGAATGGCGGCGAGTTTGCACACACCGTTAGGGCACTGGGTTAGCTTAGCGGCACGCAGTTTAAGGCTTGCTTTCCCGCTCCATTCCTTAATCTAGGGCGCTACGGTATTGCTTTGGAAACTGACGAGCTCACTCCACGACGGTGGCTGAACCTTCTCACCTTTCTTAAAAGTCTGGCATACTTTGTCTGGCTGCGTTCGGAGTGCCAACGAAATCTTCCGAGTGTATGCTAATAGCCCTCCGAGATCTGATCTGTAAATACTCAAGCTGCTCGAGTACTTCACTCCAATACATGGCTTGCACCGACGTCCAAGAGATGCCATTGTGGTAGTCTTGCTGCTGAGTGCCTACCTTCTGCAGTGTACCTTTCGCATTACCGAATAAAATTTTCTCAGCAAACGCAACTAGGACTGACTACCAGCATGATCCTATTGTGATCCTTACATAGCAAGGCCCGAGTTCTAGTTTTCTCGAGTAAGCATTTGTCTACCGAATTTCCTATTAGTTATGGCAAAAATGAGATTGGTTATGAGGCTTCACCTTGAATAGGATGCTAGTAACAAAGTTAAGAAAAGCGAATTCTTACTATTAGGTACACACCTCACAGCATGCCATGCCAACTTACCCTCTTCGGGTGGTTGGTCCTCCCTGCCAGATTGGGAGAGCCTAAAAAGATCCAGTAAAAAAGCATATGAACCATTAAAAGTAGAGAATTCCCGAGTGATACCCGTTTATAATATACTGTACTAAATAATAAAACACAAGCACTTTGAGCAAGTTTTCTGAATGTTTGATGGACAAAAATAGTTAAGGTTCAAAATTAACTCACAACAGGTTCTGTACAGGAAAAAAAAGCACACCCAAGTGTGCGTCTGTGTTTTTTTTTATAGAGAAAGCAAACAAGAAAAGTTTTAAAACCAATTAACCTCCCATAAAAAAAAAAAAAATCCTGTTGAAAGTTTAGTGAATCTGGATTTATGGCAAATATCACATGGCTGAAACATGAGGATGAGGGTTTAGATGAGCAGGCTGAAAATGTTTTAAGGATTAGATGCGGGGGTAGAGACTGGAACACTTGGGATAGGCAAACCAAGGCAAGTGCAAGACTCGAAATGGTGACTGCTTTTTCCTCTGCCTCTGAGCCCAATGTTCAGCCAGGTTAAACTGACCTCGGTATTCATTCACATTCAGAACATACACCATAATACATTCAAGCACAATGTATGATACTGAATTTTACTGTAGAATGATACTACCAGAAGAGTACAATGAACTAAGAAGCTGCCCAAAGACAAAATCTTTGGTGGGGGCAGCTTCATAAAAAAATTTTCATTCCATCAGTATGGTTCATTCATCTGCATGTTTTCTATTATTTCCTTTTCAGAGATGATGATGATGTTCATTGCACTACACACTCAAAACAATAATAGTAAGGTATGTCCAAGACCCAGCAACTCCTCACGCTTCCAAAACGGAGTCTATGCAAAGTTAGCAAATGCCAAAAACAAAAAAAGCAGATGCCAGAAACAATAGCAGACGCCAGAAACAAGAACAGCAAATGCTAAAAACAAGGAAGCAGATGCCGCCGACCTCGGCACCCATACTGGTGGTGCGTCGCCCCGCTCCGCCGGGCCACAGCTTTTGAGCGCCAGCCGCTTGCTGTGCTGAATCGCCTGCTGGATCTCCCGGATCGCGTCCGACACGACGTCATCCTGCGCGGGCGCTCCGCCCCCCACGGAGCCCTCCGTCTCCGACAGGTGCCCGCTCGACAGCCCGTCCTCCAATACGGGCATCGCGAGCGGTGCTTCGGCCGACCCGGCCAACGACATGGCCTCGCTAGCCGACTCGCAATCCGTCCCGTCCGGAGACAGGGTCAAGTTCCTCGTCTGCTCGTCCATCTGCTCCCCTGTCTCCGTGCTGCTGTTGCTCCGCGGTCGCGGGGAGAAGTGCCGCGGCCCCATTGGCTCGGGGCTTGCGGGTTCGGGGCTGATGGCAGACGGGGTTCCGGGCTGCGGACTGGCCGGCCGTGGGCTCGGGGGGGTTCGGGGGCTGGGCGTGGCTCCAGCAAGACGCTGGCCCACGTACGAACTCCCGCAAAGCGCGTTGTCGTCCTCTTCTGCCGCGGCATCATCGGCGGCTACGCGCTGTGGATAGCCGGGCCGAGGACCGTATCTACAAAGAAGATTTGAATTCCTATTGTATTCAGGAAAGTTAAGGGTGGAAACCAGAAAAGCCACTTTTTCGATACATATTCTTTCTCTGGGCTGAATATTTTCGAGGTTAAATATTTCAACCAAAAGTACCGAAGCTGCTTTATCAGATATGAACTGGCCAAATGACAAAGAAACCAACCTGTTATAACCAGATACATGTGCATACTTATACAGCATATCAGTTTTACTTAGTATACCACAGTCCAGCTGTGGTATCAGCACCTCATTCACAGAAGGTAATGCTAAGCCCCAAAGCTTACCGGCTAAGCTTATGCTACAGGATACCTTACTCTGCAACAAGAAGTGTTGCAACAAACTTTCAGCTGTGCATAAAATGGGACACCGCACGTTCAGGAAGAAACTCTATCATGCTAAACTAGCAAAGAGTTGGTCCCCCAGGGTAACTACAAAAATCATGTGAGGTTCTCTACGTGTTTGCGAATAAGCTGGTCGACAATTCACCAAAGACATTTCGAAACTTGGACTAAACTCTTTGACACAGGGCAGAAGGCGCAGGTTAATTGGCCACACATTTCTACTAAGCGAGCACCCACAAAACTTTGGAAGGTAATTGCATAAATACCAGAAGTAAAATATTGCATGAGCCAGATCTACACTTAACTTGCATAAACGGGCAATTTATATAACTTTATGAGAAACAGAGCAGGCACACACAAAAGGATGCCTGCATGATCGGTACCGTACGACAGCCACATTTTATTTTTTGCCTGGCGGTCGTTTATAAAAATTATAGTGTCTGGAAAGCATCTCGGTCCGGTGTGTTTATAGTTCTACACCGTCTCTGCATCGAAAACGGTCCCCAAGTGGGAACACAAATGACGTCACGTGAGGCGGCCCGTCATGTTGTCGGATGTTGCAATCCTGGCGGTTGGTCGGATAAGCTCCTGCAAAAAGTAGGAGTGACACCGAGTGTTGCGGTTGTTGCGGCACTCTAACTTTTGGCTGTCGTATTCATCTCCGCCGCTGCACCACCGCCAGGATGACAACAGGCAACGACACTTCCGCGACGTCATCAGGTGGAAACTGAGGAACCACTTATTTTTTAGGACGCTGTAAGCACACCAGTCGGAGACATAGCCCAATATCTCTTCGTTTCCAGTCCCTCTTGGCCCATAGACCCTCGGGGGGGAATCACCAAAAAAACACCGGCCGTACCTCCGTGGCGACCCCTCGTACTGGGCGATGGGCAAGTTGCCGATGAGCCGGGGCCCGTTACTGCGGTCGTCGATGTCGTCGTAGACCACCTCGGCGGTGCCGCACACTGGGTCCTCGTAGACCAAGGGCGACTCGTCGCTGTCCGCGCCCCACGAGTCGCGCTGGCGGCGCTTGGGCCGGGTGCGGCTCTTGCAGAAGATCTCCCGGCCCCCCGCGATCTCGATGCGCGAGGGCGTGTCGTAGGCGCTCACCACCGACCCGTCCTCCATGGGGTGGTTGTTGTTCAGGCTGTCGTCGTCCTCCTCCTGGGAGTGGCCTCGCCCGCGGCACTTGGGGAAGAGCCGCGCCACTTCCTCCGTGTCGCTGCTCGCCTCGCTCGACGGGTGCATCTTGCGGCGGCCGCGGGCGACCAATCAGCCACCTGCAAACCGTGGCAGAGCAACTTGGCACCTCTTTCCGACACAGATCTCCAGTCGCCCAGATAGAGTTTCCTTTACTTCCAAAGGGCTACCGGATAAAGTCCACGCTTTTCACTTGGTAGCTTAGCCCTCTACAATGCAGAATATTTTTTTCTCACTAAATTTCAAACAAATACAACATTCTCCGGATCTATACTTATACATAAGTATGGATCTTAGCCGTGCAAGATGTAGACATTGGCATTTACGACAAATGAAAAATGGTTGAGTAACCGCCGATCGCCTGCTCTTCCAGCGGTCCGAAGCGTAATGGCATAGATCCACGGCTGCTGCGACTCTGCTGACCGCTCCAAGAAGAGCAACTTAGTATATTCGCAACTCCGGCAAAACAGATGCCACCAAGCGGGAAAACCGGAAACTATCCGGAACACGTTGCTTTGCACCTTTTTCCTTCCATCACATGTTTGAAAGCTTGTTTACTTCACAACACACGGTCGCATGGTTTGGATTTCTTGGATGGGGAGGAATCACGAAAAAACGTTTCGATTTCTTGTCTGTCTCGAATCACATTCAAAGTGACGACTACTTGGTAACTGATAAGTGGTTCATTTATAAGGATGTAGAACAGTGGACTGAGGACGACAAACAAGGTGTTTCACTGGAGGGAACACCAAGTGAACGGGAAGGTTCGATAGCTGCTTTTTTTTTTTAGTTTGGTTGTGTTCGATTAGCTTCAAGTTTGAGCCACCCACGCCGGTCGGTGCGTTGGCTATTCATCTTGGCTGCTTTTTGCCGAAAAAGCCTCTGGACCACACCGAAGGAGTTGGGCTGATTTCGCAATTATTTGATTCCGGAAATTTTGCTCGCTGCATACGATTAATGAGGGAAATTGACTGCTTTCAAAAGCTGGGGGACGCATCTTGCAATGTTAGAAGCTATCACGACATTATGACCTATCGCGCCTCCAATATTTATATTATACCCCCATTGAAGCAAGCAGCAATATACGTCTACATGCTCAGGTTGTCCGGCCACAAAAAATACTCATTTTCTCTGTTCAGGATTTGAAGTCAAGTTCAATGCCCAGATAGGTTCTACGTGAATCTCCGATGAAAACACTCTTCAGTTTGTCCGCATTCGCCTCCGTGCTGCCGGCTAGAACAATTTGGCTGAGTTTAAGTAGTATCTCTCTGTCTGTCAAATATACTTTTATTCAGCAGTTCACCTAATAGCTAGCCAACTAAACTCATATTTCAACCCGAAGAATATACTAATATCGCTTTAGTGAGATATAGTGTGTAATATAATACATAACGCGCTTAATCGTCAAAATGACTTCTCGATTGCCGCTAAAACCTAAATTGAAATACAAGTATCAGCTGCTTAGTGGGGAGTGGGTTAAAATGCTCCTTGGCTCAAGAAGCGCTTGCTTAATTTTCGTAATTTTCCTGCAGCCTGTGTTGCTGACCGAGCAGACTACTGGAGCTGTTTCTTAAATGCAGATACACATAAAAGCTCGATTTCACGGACGGATAAGTCACTTGGTCGAGGCTAGGGTGACCACCCGTCCCGCGACTCGCGGGACTGTCCTGCATTGAGGGTTCATGTCCCGCGTCCCGCAAGAAATACCAAAATCTTTAAAATGTCCCGCATTTCACATTGTCGTAGCATTCAGTACGCAAATTATGGAGCTTCTGAAGAGCGGGCCACGGGGTAGCGCGAAGGTGAGTAATAAACGTGTGAATCTCAATGGTTGCGGAGAGCGACCATGGTTCTTGCAGGAGACGAACGCGCATGTGCCGTTGCGCCTCTCCCCTTGATGGCAAAATATTGCGAGCGAAAACTGCTCTCCTAAAGTTTAAAATTAACTAGTGTAATTATATGCAAATCATACTGTGCAATGCAAAAGCGTTGTTCTGGAAAGCTTTTTTTTTTTTTTTTTGGTGAAGACAGCCACACAAGGCAAAAAACCTGCAACTCACAAAAGTCGAAAAAACAACACAGGGTTCTAATTTTATGCTAGAGCATGTTAGTATAAGAAAAAGTATTGTCAGCAAACAAAATGCCGTAAAAGATTTACTGTTTCTTATTTCCCTTTCATGCATTGGGGTCTGCTGCAGTCGATTTTTATGTTCTCGACTTAGACACGCTAATGCCTAAGTTTATGTCTTAGACATACAACTTAGTCTTACAACTTAGACATACAACCGTGATAAAATAATTGCCATTACAATTACACACAAAATGTATCACTGTGACTGAAAATAATTTTAGCTCAATTGCCGCCACACAAGTTTAGGTGTATAATATGCTTTGGGACAGCACAGGATATCGGGGAGTGCGTGGTGGTGAACTTTTTAATATGTTTATCTTGAGTCGGGAAAATACCGTCCTCCTCTTACTCACTCTCCCCACCCCTCCCCCCGGTCAGGGTGTCCCGCACTTCGCCTGCAGGAAGGTGGTCACCCTAGTCGAGGCATGCGAGTTAGCTGAAAATTACTCTCGATGGAACAATTCTGTAGTCATCGCCGCTGATCAAAACTAACTAGGGTCTATTACCGTCTCTCCGGAGCCCATGGTTTCGGTTTTGAACGAAATCTCTGAAACAGAACTTTGACATGAAAAGAACAAAAAGCACCGGGAAAACACAACTATGCTCTGCGAGTTTATATGCACCCGGTACCCTTAACCGTTGCAGTTAAAATACATATAAAATAGGGCATTAAACAAATGAAAATCTGTTAAATTGAACGCGCCACCTGTTCAGGCAGCTCGGCCGAGGTGACGGGACCTGTACTCAGCCGCCCTGTTTGTTTGGCGGTGGCACCCCCTATAGGTCGCTGGAGTTGCAAATATAAAAATGAAAACGGCTGTCTAAAAGAGGGCAGGGGGAGGGGGGGGGGGGACTCATACAACGGTGTGGCTCATAGATTGAAAAGTATTGAAGTCATTCATGTAACAGAATGCACTAAAGCTATTGCATGAGACACAAGCGCCACATTCTACCGAGCAAGTGCGAGATGCAACTTTCACATTCTACTGCACTTAAACGCTAGTTTCAGCAGCGCTTACATTCGGGCAGTCTTCAATAAGATGTGGCTCATTTCTAATAGAGCTAATAGGCTCTAAAAGAGATCTTAGGTATCTCGTGCACTCAGATCAGGTGACCAAAGTTTTCAGACACACTTCTCTTCCTTCCTGGTATACAACGAGCATGCTCGTCCACACAGAGGGTTAAAGTGAAGTCACAGTGCTGAGCTCTGTTTAGAGGGCTGCTATGGGTGGGTGCCAACGGCCTTGGCGAAGCCGTCGTCTGCTAGTTGTAGCAAAGGCTCCTTTGCCTTTTATGCGACTGTCTGTTTCTTTACGAAAAAGGATGCAACCCTCGAGAAATGAAGCATTTCGAAGGGTACGCTGTTTTTTGTCAACTAAAAACCACCAGGGGCGCTATGGTAAACAGGAACTCGCATCCAGCTGATGTGGTGTTTACCCATTAAAGAGAATGACGTCTGCTATGGCTGAGCACATGTCAAGCCCACTCGCTCTCTTCGTGCCTCCTCAGTCAGCATGGAGATTTGTTTTGCTTGTGTTTTAAGTGGGCCTTTGCAGAATACTCTAAATGTGCCATGTCTAGAATAACACTGCAATTACAAGAGCCAGCCACACACACCAAGTTGCAATGCCTGAATTTAAAAATGTCAAAAACCGCAAGCTTAAATATTATTTTGCCTCAGGTAATGAACATATGTACTACTTTCAACCAATCAACAGAATGAACTGAATGAAACGAAGAAAGCACAGGAAATAAACCAGGAATAGGAATGAAAAAAGTAGCCCCGCTGCATTTAGGTCACCAGCCTTTCATCTTGACTCTGTCTGCTACCTGAGTGCGTACTGAACATGCATGCTCCACGGAAGCGTCCATCTGTCACGTATCTTTCTTTACACAATTACTATTGTTTGCCTGACGGGTACTGCACCAACGGCAAGGCACTTCTCTAGATCGCTCGCTTTCATCCGAGCTTCAGAACGAATCTTATAAGCACGGATTGGAGACAATTTTCGCCCCGACGTTGCGACCACTCCCTTACATGCCGGCACAGACCATACTTGCTACTTAAGATCGCAGCGGTACACCACATATCCACACATGGACCACCAAGTTGCAATTCTTCCGAGATCACAGCCACGAACAACATGGGATTAATGTTTAAAACAAAGTTAGCGGTCATTCTGTGCCGGGAACAGGTTGGTTTCAAGACTAGACAGAAACGAGCACGAGCACTACGACGTTGTAGCTGTTCAAGCTAGACACTCCTCGATCGATTGAAACAGATGATTCACGCTAAAAAGAAAATGACTCCATTCTGCCAACTTTTGATCGCACCCCCGCATGGGATCGAAAGTATTGGTCACTCGAAACGATTTTAACGCATCAAAACGCGATAGTTTGAGGAGCAGTCTGCATTTTTCGCACCACATCGGAATTACGGATCGTCCAAGGGCCGGTGTGTTTCTACGCGCACTTCTCAAGCAGCTCCCACAGAAGGAACGTCTTTTCATGCCCGCAAAAGGAAACTAGGCTCTAAAAATAAGCGGAGCATCATTTGCATAAAACCAGGACAGCACGAATGAGGCGAGCAACACCGAAACCAAAAGCGAGTTGCAAGAAAAAAAAGCTGGGGAGACGAGTTAGGCTTACGCACCATTGAGGTAGGCAGCCCCCGTTCGCAGGGCTTCCAGGGAAGACATGGATGTGCGAAAACACCGAAAGCAGTTATTGTTCTTCTCCTAAGGGTCAGGAGTGCTTCAGCACAGTCGGTAAACCTGCCCTGCCGATGCTAAGCGCATGCGGCGAAAGCATCGTAAATCCACACTTTCGCCCATCGCCAACCAAGCCCCAAGTGAAAGCCTCGAACCCAGCCACTTTCACTGAAACCAAGACGGCGGTGAGAAACTGCCGCCAGAGGGCACGCTACCGCGTGCAAAAACAAAGTAAAACAAACACTGACGACCGTTTCGTTTACTTGTTTTTCATTAATGCCACTACTCACCTGAAAGTGCACATCTTGTATTACCATCTATGACGTAATACCTGCTACATGCTTAGAAAACCAATTTTCTCACTGATCATTTCGCAAGTGGAAAGCCCTCCAACATATGCCGTTCAGTGAAGGCCACCAAAATGTGTAAACTAGTCCCCAAAGAAGGCAGACAAAGACCACTTCAAATTCCACAATTCCGTCCTTTTATTTGTGGAACAGCTCTGTCGTACGTCCCAACCTCAACACTTCCTTTTCATCACGAGGCAAGAATATAATAAAAACAAGGAATATCCCCCAAGTTGCAGTGGACAAAGGAGCCGTGGGTACTTTCTTTACAACATGGCCTCCTTGGCAACTCAACCTTTACAAGAAAAAAAAAAAAAAAGGTCTGGGTAGAGGAGCGGGGGGAACGAGCTGGGCGGCCAATGGCTTGCTGCAGTGAGGAGAGTGGTGTGTAGGCAGGGCCAGCGATTATAACTTGTCGAAGTACTGGTCCAGGTCTGGGAGGGAGTCCTTGAGCCCCTTGCGCTTGCGCGTCTCCATGACGACAGTGTGGGGCCTGGTCTTGGTGTCCAGGGGGTCACCGGGCAGGATCTGCCAGTGGTCAAACACGCACTGCGGGAAGGCCTGGCCTCCAGTGTTGGAACGCAAGTCAGCCGTGAAACCTGCAACAGCAAGACAAATGGAAAAGGCACAGTCAGACAGTCTGCTGAGCCTGCGATACGAAGGCATTGCTACTAAAACAAACTCTTGTAAACGCTCACATTACAAATCTTACAAGAAAACGTCCATGACCCTGTGCAAGCTACAGGTTGCCTGACTACAATGGCTGGAACCTATCTCTGGAGTTTTGTAGGGCCCCTCGAGGATGGGACCCGCCCTGGTATCCCCAAGGGGGGCGTCGGACGGGCACCGAAGGCATTGGGGCCCAAATAAGCGTCCTTTTATGTTCCTCTGCAAGCATTCGATCCCTCCCCACAGAGCAAGGGGAGGGCCGCCAAGGCAGAGGGAAAACCTTGCACAAGTACCACATCTTCAAACAAACCCCAGAAACCAAAAGCCGCACGAGCAAACTATGTTACCTTACCCAAATAAAGCAATTGGCACTAAAAAAGTCTAATGGCTTCAATGAAGAAAATGAACTTGCTCAGCGAGTTTTCAGCCCACACGCCTCAATTATATTTAGGGTGTGTACTTTCCGGTGTTTATTTGTGGGAAAAATCGGCGGATGTTTTTCGGTGTTTATTTATTTTCGAAACACCGGTGTATTTCGGTGGAACGTCTCACGACAAGGCTAAAATCTGTGATTATCGGTGGAAAAAAAATGCGATTGATCACGGACAGAGAGTTCCAATTTTATTCACATATTTTATACACTTATTGTCGAGGAAGCATCTATTTCTCACGCTTGGTTATTATAGTAGATGCAAGCATACTTCGAGAGGCTTGCATCCGTCATGGCAGCACGTTCCTTGCGGTTCACAACCCGCAATTTTGAAAAAGCACGTTCCACATTTGCGCTGGACACAGGAAATCCCAAAATGTCTAGCGAGGCTTGGGACAGTAGTGGCCAGTCAGGTAAATAAAGTTTCCAAAATAACACTGGATCAACGGTGCTAGTCACAGCCTACTGGCGGTAACAAAGAAACCCTGATTTTAGGTCACTCAGCTTGCGCTCGTCTCGGAGGACCAGCCGATAGATACTTTCATAGGGCACAAATCCCTCTGGCAGCTCCACTTTTATGCACGGATTAACAATTTGCACGTGGAACCAGAACGACGATTCCTCCATGATGAATGATGAAAACCCCCACGCCAACAAAACCTTTTTTCCGTTTCGCCAAAAGCCCATGGAAACTAAACGGATAACAATGAACGCATCTCAGTTCTCAAAAGTCAGTAGCCCTGTACGACACGGATGTTGGCAGTGTCTTCCAGGAACCAGAGCAACCTCTGAATACATGGCTTGCACCGACATCACTTGGCCAAACACAATGGGGAAAGGGCACGTGAGAGCGTACCCTCCACTGCGTTAATTTTTCCACAAAAGGGGGCCATGGGAGACACAATGGGGGAAAGGCGTGTGAAAGCTTAGCTTCCACTGCGTTAACTAGACGCTTTTGACCCACAGAAAGGAGGGCGGACTGACACCACGTGCAAGCCATGTATAGACACTGGATCCACGAGATAACACGTTTGACGAACCTCTACGGGGAAAGGGTTTCGCTAGGTCGGTGTTTTTCGACCGGTGTTTTTCGGTTTTAACCAGGACGAAAATATCCAACCACCGGTCTTTTTCGGTTTTAACCGATTTTGTATTTTCGTCACCGACGGATGTTTATCGGTGTTTTTCGGTTAAAACCGGAAAATACACACCCTAATTATATTTCATGAACTCGAACACTCAAACTGGTGCAAATGATCTGGGCCAAGCTTAGTGAGATTGAGCCAAGTCGACAGAAGCAACAAAAACTGAGAAGCCAACGCACCGAACGACTCGTTGACGGGCAGGTAGGCCTTGACCACGAACATGGGCGTGCCGGTCACTTGCGACTCCTCGAAGACGTGTCCCCTGCGCCTGTTGAGCACCCCGTAGATGCCTCCCACGGCGTTCTCGGGGCACTGGATCTCCACCAGGTAGACTGGCTCCATGAGCCTGGGCGAGGCAGTCAGCATGCAGGCGTACAGGCAGCGCCTGGCCGTCGGGATGATCTGGCCGCCGCCACGGTGGATGGCGTCGGCGTGCAGGGTCACGTCGTGAATGTTGAAGCGCACGCCCCGCATGTTCTCCTCGCACAGCACCGACTCCTTGGTGGCCCACTGGAAGCCCGCCACCACTGAGTCCTTGATCTCGTTCAGGTACTGGACACCCTTGGTCACGTCCACCAGCAGGTTGGGGCCAGTGCCCTCAGGGCCGAAGCCCCAGATCTTACGGGCCTCTGTGGCGTCCCACTCGTACTTGTCCGACAGGTAGCGGGCGCGAGCCTTGAAGTCGTCGCGGGGGTTCACCTGGCCCTGTGGTACAGCGAAGGTGGTGTCAACAACGTGTCCCATTCGCAGGTTCCAGCAATCGTTTTGAACGCGCAAAACCCTTCCACTGCACTACATAGTTTCTCGCGTATGCTTCAACCCAAGGATACCCGAGAAATTGAGTGCTATACACAAACTAAAAGACCTAGCAAAAAAAGTAATTCTTGTCTCCGGAGGGTATTGTGGGGCTCCTCGAGGATGGGACCCGCCCTGGTATCCCCAAGGGGGGCGTGGGACGGGCACCGAAGGCATTGGGGCCCAAAAAAGCGTCCTTTCATGTTCCTCTGCAAGCATTCGATCCCTCCCCACAGAGCAAGGGGAGGGCCGCCAAGGCAGAGGGAACACCACATACCGTATCCCCAAACATACATGCAAACCAAACGCAACTCGTGCGAGCTTGACTAAGCACCTACGCAACAGACCCTTTTATAAACCCCTGAAACACTGGCGGTCGCCGTTTCTTGAGCAAGAAAGCATGAAATTGGATGTGAGCTACTAGATGACGTGCATTTCGATAAAGAGGGTCTACCAAGAACAAACCAGACAAGTGCTATCAATGCTTTAAGGCAGCTGTGCACAGGCACAGCTGCCACAAATTGCAGTCTAAGAAACAAAGAATGGGCTGATCACAGATAGGAAACAATGAAATCTAGAAAACCGTTTATTAAAGAGGGCAGGGCCAACCAACGGTACCTTGTCGATGTCCTCGGCCAGACCGTCTGGCAGGGGCGCCGCCTTCATGAAGAGACGGTTGTGCTTGTTGGGCGACTTGGACAGGCACATGATTGATGACTCGTCCTGCACAGACTCCCGGTACGAGACCACGGGGTCAGTCTTCTTGAGCGGCACTCCGGCGTGGTCCTCCTCCAGGTCCTTCAGACAAATCTCCAGGTGGAGCTCTCCGGCACCGGCCACAATGTGCTCGCCAGACTCCTCGATGATGCACTGCACCATGGGGTCCGACTTGGCCAGGCGCTTCAGGCCCTCCACCAGCTTGGGCAGGTCAGAGGCATTCATGGGTTCCACAGCCACCCGCACTACGGGGCTGACGGAGAACTTCATCACCCGCATGTTGTGGGCGTCCTTGAAGGTGCTGATGGTGCCCGTCTTCACCAGGAACTGGTCCACTCCCACCAGGCCGCAGATGTTGCCGCACGGCACGTCCTCAATGGGCTCCACGTAGCGCCCCATCATCAGCACCGTCCTGAACGGACATCCCACAAAGCTCATGAGCAAAGGGATTATTGAAAGAAATCAAACTGTCTATTCGCAGTAATCAATAAAGTTATCTGCATCTGAATTCTATGGATGAATTTGGAGCATGTTTTAAGCTCCTCTAATTATTTGGGCAATGAAGAGAGTACATTTATATTAACCAGAACCGTGCTAATGAAAGCCACTTTGCTAGCCCAGAGGATAGGGTATCAGACTATGGAGTGAGGTATCAAAAAAATAATTTATTCCTAGTTTATATATATATATATATATTAAGACAACTAGTTATGTCATAATACTTTCTTTACACTCCAGACTTGAATCCAAACATCAAACATACAGCTGCAAAAACCAAGGTATGCACTTGTTAACCATAAAGACTCAACAATTAGCACAAAGTCCAACAATCGTATAGAAAAAAAGCATTCACATCATAAATTTTTAATTTTGAAATGTCACCTGTAAACAGTTCATATAACATCCCTGTTCACACAACGAATTCGGTGTTTTAACATCTAAAGCTCGCACAAAACAAGTCCCAGGATAGCCCTATGCACATAACACCCACAGGCCCAGAAAGGTTCCGTTGTGGATGGGCAATGCTCAGAGCCGGCCAAGTAGCAGACCCTGCTATTAACCCACCAACGTTATGTCCCTCTGCTTGCAAAACACCCACCCTTACTTTCTGAATGGGCAGGTATGGACGCGGCAGAGGGTGCAACCATGACCTGCGCTCACGAGCCACTTCACGCTTAACTGCCGTATTACTACTAAAACAGTTAAACGCTAAGCAATAATTTTTCTATCAGCAAAACCATCAATTTTCTGTCGTTGCTGGGCTTCATTTTGCAATAAATTTCAGTCGTCAGTCAGCACTCGTGATTCTGTTATCATTAGCGACTATATTCACTTACAAGGTGAGAATGACAGGCAGGGGCTTCTGTTGCCCCACCCCCAACAAGTTTCCTACTTTCGACGTCTCCACGCCTCAAGCGTGCAGCCACAGCACGGCAGAGGGCGTGGAAAGGCATGCCCTGCCATTCTTTCCATCAACAACTACACAACCAGCTTTTTTCTTTCCCAGCACCAAATTTCAGAAAGGGTCAACATTGTCACGAGAACAAGATCAGCAGCCCCCTTGCTGCCCAAACATCTAATCTGTTCCGATTGATTCTGCCACCTAGTGTTGAAAAAGGCGTTCGATCCGTCGTCGTAGGACAGGGGGAACCCACCTCTGGATGGCCTTCTCGGCCAAGTCCTCCTTCTTGCCCGGCGTGTAGTTGGGGCCCATGATGCGCACCTTCTGGCCCGAGGCACACACCCCGGAGAAGACTCGGCCGAAGGCGTAGAAGCGCCCCTTGTCCGTCGTGGGCACCATCTTGGACACATACATCATCAGGGGTCCCTCTGGGTCGCACGACTTGACCGCCACTGCCGCCTCATCGTCCAGGGGCCCCTCGTACAGGATCTCCATGCGGTACTTCTGGGCCGTCACCGGCGACGGCAGGTGGATCGTGATCATCTCGAACAGGGCGTCACCCGCCGGCAGCCAGGTGCGCATCACCACCTGCGTGACGTGCACAGAGACCAATCGCTGAGAACGGAAGTCTTCCAAAGAGAAACCCTAGCCCGTCGAGTGACGAGACGTCATGGTGCCGCAGTTCACCGAGAAGCTCGGCCTCCAACACGTGCTCGTAGCCTTTTGCAGTGTTTTGGCTGCGCAGGTATTTTAAGGTGCACAACGGTAGAGCGATTGTAGCCCCGCTCTGCACGGTGGCATCAGCTGCGAGGCAACAAAGGGGCAAGTTTGCCTGTAGGCCCGCGCGGGCAGAGCCTGCCCAGAGACGGGCAGGAACTGTTTGTGAGGGCCACCAATTGGCGGTAGTGCTTTTCTGTACCTCTGGCTCTACAAGCCCTCCCCCACCGAAAAACAAGGAGGAGACCTTCTCGTTACCAGAGGACAAGCAAAGACACTCACGTGCACCAAATGACCCACGAGCTTTGCGGGTCATTTGACGAATACACAGACTGTTACAATAAAAGACGGTGGGAGCAACGATGTACCCAAGGGCACGCAGTATCGACCAGCCTAAGTACACGCTTCCACAGTTTCCAATGGCACCTCTTAAATTTCAAAGAACTACGGTCAAACCCCCAAGGCCGTATTTTCTACGCAGCTTTCAGAGGCCGGCGAGGGGCACAGACTGGGCACCGGCGCCAAGTCGGCATTGGCCCAGCATTCAGCCACGACACGTGCCCCACGCCGGCTCCTGGCAGGCAACGTAGAAACTCTACCACTACGACTTGGTGATCTACGGTCGCCCCAGCTAATGAGACTGCAGGACAAATCAGAAAGCAAGCGTGAACTCCAGTGGTACCCCGATACCAAAGAAAGTAAGGGCTATTTCACTGAACTTGTGACTGCCGATCAAAGCGTCCCTTAAAGGGGCACTGAAGTCATTTTCCAAAAAGGTCATTTTTGATCTTATATTGTTCAAAATGTGTTAGTTCCCTACATATACCAAGTCCTATATTACAAAAGCACATATTCATCTCGGGGCAATAGAAAATTTTCTTGCAGACTACAATGTGTGGACCAATGAAAGCCCTACAATACACAGAAATTCCAAATAATTTTATTATAACTCGTTTCGAAGAGAGTCCGATAGGTACACATTTGGATAAGACCCCTCTTTTTCTCGGAGAGCGAAGCCCTCGCCGACAAGCGCTCTTTGTCGACGACTTCGCACTCAAGAAATTTCTTCCCAAAAAGGGTGTGTCCCGATCTTTGAACAGACTTAACGAGGGAACAGGCTACACATGATTTTGATTTCGGGTTTGGGAATGCTTAAAGCGTCTAGACTGAGCTGTCACCACAAAAGGACGATTTCAGTATAGACTTCAGCGCTCCTTTAAAATCTCTTAAAAGTGCCACTGACGAGAGAATGCGCCGGCAGTCTGTCGGGTGGTCGTGGAACATCCGGCATTTATAAACGACCTTACAAATAGTGCTAACATTTCATCTCGCAAATACTGCAAAACCTTCGTTCTAGTCAGTTCCAGGGTCATAGATGGCACCGGAGTGTTCCCTCCCGAAGAGTGTGGCCGGGCCTTAGAGGCCGACCTACAGAATAGCCTTGAACTGGGTAGAAAACAAGCACTCACTTTCCCCCCCCCCCCCCCCCCCCCTCCCCACAGGACTGGGTCTCTAAGCCAATCCCCGCAAAAAGCAGGAATACAAGCACTCAATTTCTCCTCCCCCCCCCCCCCCCCCCACCCACCTTGAGAAGGTTCTTGCCGTCCTTGTCCTTGTCGTCCCCCTTGAGCACAATGTTGAGCTTCTCGAGGAGCCGGCTGGTCTCCTCCTTCTTGTAGTTCATGATGGCGTCGAAGATCTTGTAGATGGGGTCCAGGATGAACATGGTAAAGGCCCGCTTGTAGCCCTGGTCGGGCTTCTTGGCCCACTTCTTGCTCGTTGGGTTGTAGAAGTTCTCCCCCCACATCCGGACCATCAGCTTCTCCACATCAATCTTGAACTTCTCCGAGTAGATCTCGGCAAACTGCTTCAGGGTGAAGGCCCAGCCGTGCAGGCCGGAGCCAAAGCCCACGTTCCCCTTGGACGGCTCCACCTGCGTGGGGCATGTGCAGACGGCGTCAGACACATACTCTCCGCAACACCGGATCGACACTCTCGAGTGAATGCAACAGCCATCGCTCCGTTACCATGCAACCGACTTGGCAACATCAACAAAAGACACCCAGCTATGCCAACTACAACATCGACAATGAGAACCACTACTACATCAAAGACGAACATCATCTCCAGTCGTGGGAAGAGCCCATAACAGACATAGCTGTGAAACAGCCCAGAAACATGCCAGCAGGCAGTCGAGACAAGCAGTCAACTTTGTGGGGCCCCTCGAGGATGGGACCCGCCCTGGTATCCCCAAGGAGGGCGTGGGACGGGCACCGAAGGCATTGGGGCCCAAAAAAGCGTCCTTTCATGTTCCTCTGCAAGCATTCGATCCCTCCCCACAGAGCAAGGGGAGGGCCGCCAAGGCAGAGGGGGCACCACACTTCACATACGCTCGACTAATTCAAGCTCGAAGGAAACCAATCGTCAGAATAAACGCCCACATACATAAATAAACTGCAACTACAGCTAAATCCCACCAAAGGAAATAAAAATACCTTTCAATTGATGGCTTCTTGCTCAGCACACCAAAACGAAAAACCAACATCTACAGACGCAACAACGACAGGGCCAGACCTCTTCCGAGAAACGGCATCCTTGCTATAATCCGATCCTCGTAGCACCATCACTTCACTTTAATGGCCTTCCTCTCTCACAATTTTCTGGACAAATTAAGATATAGTCTGAACGAGCGCAAACCTTGATGTCTCCCATGGGGCCGGTCTCGTCGCCGTAGGTGGCAATGATGACGTTGGTGTTCTCCACCGTCCGCTGGAAGGTCTGGTAGAGGTCCTCGGGCTCCAGCTGAAGGGTGAGCAGGGCCAAGTCCATCTTGTTCATGAACAGCACGGGCTTGATGCGCTCGGCAATCGCCTGACGCAGCACAGTCTCCGTCTGCACACACACACCTGCCGAGAAGCAGCAGCAGCTCAGTCAGAAGAGAAAAACAATGCAGTCGTTCGGCAAACATATAGAGCCGCTGCCATGAAATGCTCGGTAAGTAGCAAAGAAACTCTTATGGTCAGTCTGGCTGGCCCATCAGGCATGTTACTTGTTTGCACAACTTATATAACAGTTCCTGGGAAACAACGATGGTGAGTGTAGCTGGCCTCCCAAACACTTTTAAACATAGGAACAGAGAGTGGCAGACGCTGAAATGTGCTCCGTTCAATTCTGACATTCGCAAAATGAAAAAAATCACTGGTCACATTTAGGCAATGTTTCTACTGCCATACATAAACTTGTCACGCAGTCACGTAATTGCTGTTAAGGGGGGACATGGGCCTACATTTTAAATTTTATGAAAAATGTCAATTTTCAATTTCGAGGTTTTCAGTTTTAAAAATTCATTATACACACTTGAACCAAATTTCATAACCATATGCCAAATAGCTATATTGATATAAAATATTTTCAATGCATTGTGAGGCAGTAACAAAGTAAAGAAGTTCAATGTTTGAATGGATGTTTTTCAGTTCCACTTTTTGCTGCAAATTTCATACGAAGGAATCTTTCGTTTGAAGGTTAAAGTATTCCGATACCAAAATCAAGCTGTTTCTGAACTGAAATTTATTGGAGAATCTGACTACCTACTTCACTTTCTTTTAAGTTGAAGTCCTCATTGAGAAAAAAGCAATGTTTTCAAAACTATACATAGGCCAGATATGTATCTCATATTTTGAGGTAATAACTCTTCCTGAAATATTTACATTTGAGTTAAAAAAAAAAGACTAGACAGCCTAAAGTCCCATATTACTCCCCCCCCCCCCCCCCTTATATTCAAGTCAAAACGATGCTTAGCTTCATCTGCATATCAGGTTTCCTAACAAAGTGTGACACATCTTATGCAGGCATGTAAAATTGTCCTGGAGAGCTGAAAGTTTGCACAGTACACCTACATCTGATGTTAAACCTCCCCTGCAAATTTCATTCCGATCAATAGAGCAGTTCAGAAATTGAATCTCTAGCCAGTGTTCCCCCTTCAAGAAGGCTAAAAACAAAACACAACATGCACTGGTTTATGCTTGGCACATCAGGTGGAAATCGGCTGGAAGTCACGAGGCAAAATACAGGGGGCATTCATATTCCCTGAACTTTGAAGTCCAACACGACAGATTCTCAGGTAATCCAGAACACACGAGGTAAACTGAGGGCATTTACATCCCTCGAACTCAAACAAGAAATGTGGCACACGTACCACTGACGCAGTCCACCACGACGAGGGCTCCGTCCGTGACCCTGAGGGCGGCCGTCACCTCGGAGGAGAAGTCCACGTGGCCGGGGGAGTCGATCAGGTTGATGAGGAAGCCCTTCTCAGTCTTCTCCCGCTGGTCGGCCTCCTTGATGAACACAAGGTCCTTGTCCGACAGCTCAAAGTACATGGACACCGCCCTGTGCGATGGAGAGAAGCGCAGCGTATATCACCCTGCTACATCGCAGAGAGAGGGTCATAAAATCTATCTAGCATTGCTACACCAGAGAGAAATCTGTAAAACCGATCAAAAGATTCCTCCATAGTCGCTGACAAGGTGAGAACGAAAGGGGAGGAGCTTCGGCCGTCCCACTCCCAGCGCGAGCTTCACACCTTCGACGACGCTGCGTGACAGAAGGCCCGGAGCAAGCGCCGAGGATGGGCCTTTAAAGGACATGGCGAGGGTTCCTACGGGCTTCAAAGAAAATTTGAGGGTTTGCAAGGACTCTTAAGGGCCTGTTAAAATATTTTCAAGGACCCCCCTACCCTGTCTAGTAAATTTACAACTTTAATGCATGATACCTATGAAAAGGAGCATTAGCCAAAGGGGTGCTAGTAAAGGGGTCAGTAGAGCTCCTGCAGCTTTTCCTTGGCTTGCGGGTTGATGTTTAGAAGTTGTTGCATCCTCGTTTTCCTCATGACTGTTTGACCTCACAATGTAGGTGACGTCGGTGCCTGTAGTTGTCGTGACCCAGCTACGAGCGCCAAAAGTTGTACCTCCCGTTACACTGCACACAACTTGTGTAGCATAACACAGACGCAAACTAGGACTAACTAGTAAACAGTATGCGAGAGAACAAGGCTAACGAGGGGCAAGATTGGAAAATGGCAGACGGGAGAGACCGAATTTAGAACCGCCGGGATGCTGCCTTTGTGACCAGGTGCTTAACGGACATCCGCTAAATGTGCCATATAAAAAACTTTCTCGATGAAATTTTTAAATTTATGCTAACGTAAACACTCAAAAAATAATTATATTTTATTGCAAAAATATTTCTCAATTGCAAAAAAAAAAAAAAAAAAAGGCCCCTTTACAAAAAAAATTGGAAATTCCAGTGTGAAATTTTAAGGGCTGGATGCTTTCAAGGGTCCGTGCAAACCCTGCACGGCCTTACGTTCTCTGTCAACAACCATGAAACCCAGCAGAGAAATCTGCTAGCACCACAGAGCCACCAAGGACCCGAAAAGCCGTCGAAGCCAATCCACTATCGTCCAAGTGTCACGCGATTTCCAGGATGGGTACATAGTCCCGTGATACGTCCACAACAAAAATGGATTAGCTGGGCCTCCACTATAAAGTGTAACAGAGTACCCCAGTGCCACACCGCAAGAGAGAACTGAGATACCCACCAAAAACCTCATCTAGCGTCGCCGCAAAAAAAAAGAGACCCCACTCACGTGGACTTGATGGTGATGCAGCGTTCCTGCTCATCCTTGCGAGTGTCCGTAAATCTCATCTCCCCGGCCTTGGCGGCGGCAATGATGCCGGCCTTGGACACGAGAGAATCCGTAAGAGTCGATTTGCCATGATCCACGTGGGCTATCACGGACATGTTCCGGATATTCTTCTTCTTGTTCATCAGCCCACGGATCTCGTCCACCGTGAAGTTCACCTGCGAATGGCCGCCACACAAGTATGTCACGACAAACTTGTAGAAGTGTCCTTGGCTGTTCACACTACCTACCATCTCAGTAATCTGAACATGACCCACAAGATAGCCGCATGGCAACAGGCCACAGCTAAGCCGTTATGTCTTGGATGTGGAATCTCGCCTGTTATACCCTGGCGTTCACAGCTCATAAAGACTTGACAGTCATCAAAACATCATAATGACGCATACAAAGGGGGGACTCATTCCCAGAAAATTATGGTACAGAGCCACGGTTAAGTTGGCATGTCTTGGACACGGGATCTCTAGGTCCTACAGGCAGCTTTACTCTGGCATTACCCGCTAACAGACTTGAAAATAAAAAAAAAAACATTTCGTAAATTCCATGGCAGAGGGACATGCCCCCAGGTGACAACCAGATGCCAAAGACAAGCTGTAATGAATTAGAACCCCGTTGATTATGTCGGTAGTTATACGTGTCTTGCATGCGACGCCTGATGGTACAGTGCTGATCACACTTGTCTATAACGCACGAGCGTGCAGCTTTCTTCGGGGGGCGCTAGACTAGCGGCATTTGCGGAAACTAGGCTAGTCACGTGGCGCAACATGGAACGGCCCGCTCGAGGGGTGTCCTGCCCACTCTATCAGCTGGCGACTAACACGGAAGGCTGCTCGCAGCATGCTTCACGCTCGCTTATCTGACCGTTTATCGCTTGCGTGCTGTTGTGAGCATATCAACAGTGTTCTTTTTTCCGCATGGGGTCTTTTCTTTTTCTAATTCCAATTGTTGATGACGACATCACTGATACGTTTCCATGGTTTAGTTTGTTTATTGTTCGAGCAATGATGTTTGTAAAAAGTGTGCGAGCAGCCTTCCGAGTTCGCCGCCAGCTGATAGGGTGGGCAGGACACCCCCCCCAGCGGACCTTTCAATGCTGCGCCACGTGACTAGCTTAGCTTCCGTGAATGCCACCAGTCTAGCGCTCCCCGGAGAAAGCCGCAAGCTCGCGCGTTATAAACAAGTGTGAGTAGCACTGTACCATACCAGCCGCCATTGCTCCTGTGCCCATACCTTCTGCAGCATACATTTCGCAAAATAAAATTTGTTGCTCTTGACATGCCTTGCGGAGAAAAACAGATTCTAGGTGCCAAATGTATGCTGCAGGAAGTATTGGCACTGGAACATGGTACAGAGCAATGGCGGCTGACGTGAGATCAGTGTAAGCCATGTATACCCCGGCATTCCCCTCTAAAATCAACAAGGTTGACGGAAAAACAGACTCCAAAAATGTACAGCACACATCAGAAAGCCTGAAAGACAGTTCCTCTTCCTTACAAACCTCATCATTGCTCTTTAGCTGCAATCAGCATAGCAGGTCTAAACACGTCCTGACAGCATGCAACAAGATTACCACGACTGAACTGAAAGATGGCTTCAAAAGCCATATTGGGTCATATATTAGCCAAGTGAAGCTAAAAGAAATCGTCAATATTGTAATTGTCAAGTTCCATAAACCACTGACGCTAGGAAAAAGGTGACAAGATTGTGCCCAAAGACGTGCTTACACATATCCTGAACATACATCTTTTGAAACTAACCACAATTTATTTTCAAGCATATTTTCTTAAATATTTCCGCTGGGAAAAGCGTATTTTATGCTGCAAACGTCGGTACCGGTGGTAACCTAATTAACTCGTCACTCTCATCCCGGCTCTGACGCAACACGACCATTTGGCGCACAAAATAAAGAAAAGGTCCTTGCGTCATTCACTAGGAACAGCTCGGTACAAATCTAATCCGTCAAATCCAGTTTGCGCTGCGTTAAAACTAAACCGGCCACGTGTCTGTCCACAAGCAGCGACTACCTTGACCTAGTTACATGTCAGACTACTAGCTACCCAGCTATTCGAGAGAAAAAAAAAAATAGTGTTGATTACAACGTCGCAGTTTAACCGAGGAAAAAATACGGCCGTCCCGAGAAAAATGTCCCATTGCCAGAAGTGTCGCAATCGGCCATTGATTGGATAGAAGGCTGAGGATGCCACAATACGGTAACCGCATTTGCATGTATGTGAAAATGCTGCACGAGCTTTCCCTATCCTAACGACAAATAAATTACGAAACAAAATGGAATACCCGTTACATCATGAGTCACGCCATTCTAGCCCTTTACAGCGAACGGAGAATGGATGACATTTTTTTTTTCTTCTTTTTAGTTCAGAGGCATAACGCCATCAGCTGGATGTCAATGAATACGTCACTTCAATCGCGAGACTAGTTGTTTTGAGCGAACAAGAATACTACTATTTTACAACGCGTACAGCGGACTTTAAATGAAACAGAATATGGATCGGCGAAACGTCTTCTACAGTGACCGACATAATGCCGGCGGACAAGACCACATCAGGACGAAGAGAAGAGACGTTGTATCGGATTACTGGGCGGCATGGAAACGAAATAAAGGTGCCATCAGATGCGGTAACTGATTTAGAACAAGGATTGATAAGGATTGAAACAGGATGTAACTTACCATTTTGAGTTTTTAAACTTTTCTCTCAATGGAATGAACTTCAGTCGTCACCCTATGGCAGATACTCGGGAAAGGACCGCTGCAAGGGAACGCTGGCGGCGAGGTTAAAGGTGGGTTGCCAGACGACATACGGTTCTAACCTCAATTTGTGTTGCACACATATTAATTTGAACTTATAATAAAAAATTCTTATTGCATAATGTGTACTTAACTAAAACAAAAATATACATTTGAATTTGCATTATTAATTAAAAAGGGTGCTGAAACACCCGAAAGGACCCGACGAGAAATTGAAACCCGAACAAGGAAGCCCGAAACGATTAGAAAGATCGACATCACGCAATGGTGGTTTCGGTGGTTTCCATTGCGAATTTTGACAAAATCTTGCTAATTTTCGATTCCTCCCGCCTTGTAGTCCGCCCCAAACATTTATCGACTGGCACTAGGAAAATGTCTGCTCTGAGATCTCTCGTTGGCACAGCTACTCGGTGTTTCACCAGCATGTAAGCTCAACGTAACATTATAAAGCTCAGAATCACGTGCAGCAAAGCCCTTGACCTTTCCGTTTTTTGGACGGATCGCATCTCGCGACAGGTTGTCGCTTTCTGGTGCCCGGCGTCCAACATGCGGCCGTTGCCTTCCGTCATGCTTTAGCTACGCACGCTCGAAGCTCATCATATGCCTAAGTGTTATCGAAGGTAGAAAGCTCGTGCTTAAAGGCCGATGACCAGACTCGAGATTCTGCAAGGCAGAAGATCCTCGTCATCATGGGGGAGGAGGAAACAGGCAACATTGGGCAGAGTAGAAGGGGAAGAGTGGAAAGCGATAACTGCTCGTCGGTCTCTAGGCGCGCTTAAAGGGGCCCTCCAAGGACTTTTTCACTGGTTTTTAATTTGCACCGAACCTGAGCGCACTGAACGAAGTAACTTAGTGAAGCTTTTTTTCTCGAAATTTGCTTTATTTTAAAAGTTATAGGCGAATTAAAATTATAGAAACAAGCAGAAAATAACCTCCCTCATGACGTCCTTGGTTGCCTGAGTGGCCGTGAACTAGAGGAGGGGTAGTGGGCTCATCGCAAGCGCTCACGGCTGCCGCACTCGGTGTCGACGGCGCGAGAGGGCGGCGCCACTGAAGCATGTTCTGGATAGGCTGTATGCAGCGGGCAGCCAAAGCGGCTCTCATTGCATTTGCTGCGCGATTAAATACTAATTCGGCATGACACTTCATTGGCCACAAACGACAGCAAACACGGGGTTAAGATCAGTTCAGAATGGGAGCCACTTCGCGCTGCCATAACGCGAAACGGCTAAACCGCAAAACAAAGCTTCTTGCCGAAGGCCTTCGGAATGCTCCAAAGCCGGTCAGATCCTCCTGTCCATACGACCGCAGCGCCGCCGCCGCGTACATCCGGGACCTTTCCGTGTCGGCGCCTGATCCCACTACGGTACTCCTTTCTAGTATGCGCCGCCTTTTCCACCGCTTGGTGGCGGGTATGTCGACGGGTCATTTCTTTGTTTCCGTACTTTATAAACTGCATTTGTTTCTTTTCTGATCTAAAATACTGAAGAAAAACTACTTTTATAAACATTTGAAACGTTTTGCACCACTTATATTTTGTATTTCGACTAAAAAGAAGCTTTTAGCGGCTCTGACCGGTAGTAAGCCCAGGACCAAATACGTCACATTTTGCGCGCTTTCGGTACCGCGGGTCGCCCTCGTCGGTGGTGGAAGTTTCCGCGTCGTCCGGTTAAAATATAACGCACCAATATTTAGTTACTCTCTCCGTGCCCGCTGGCTTGCCCGAACCACAAGAGACGTGGAAACCGCAAAAAAAAGTAGACGCTTAAATATGATTGCAGGGCCCCTTTAAGTGGAACGGCTGTAAGACCTCCTTGCTGTTCCTCATACACAAGCTACAGCACGAGTCAAAAGGATCATTGGCTGTTCGAAGGGACCACATAAATAGGTTTTTTTAACATATCGAGCAACGACTTTGTACAGAGGTGGCCGAAGAACATGCATGAAGTGTATCCAAATTTAACCAAACAAACTTAAGTGAGTAGAGTTCGAAATAAAAACCGAAATTCCTACCTACACATAGGTTGCAAGTATTGCCATTGCTGGGTACTACCGGTAATTTCTACTTCATGGTTTCTTCTATCTACAACTTCTTTGGTGCAAGACTAACACGGCAAACCGAAAGCTCGCGGCGTATAAAATACTGGCATGCCCGCGAATGTATGGCATCCGTCTGTATGGCATCCGTCTGCTAATGAAAGGCGTCCAACTGGCCCACCTCTGTACACAATCTTGGCTGGATGCATTCAGAAACCTATTTATGCAGTCCCTTCAAACAGCCAATGGCCACTTTGACTCGTGCAATATAGTTCCTCCCAAGTTAAGTGAACAGCTTTTCCAACGAGGCTTATTCACTACAATACAGGTATGCCGGAGTCGCAGCGCAGCCGTGCCAACTGCTTCAGCGGTTTCTGCCACTGGAATCTCGGCAGGTGCGCGGGCTGATGCGACACTTCTTCCCACGGCCAAGCGAGCACAGGCGGATCCACAGGCACGGCTTGAAGAAGCGGCTGTCCACGCCAGGGGGAAAGAGGGTGCTATTCCGCCGGATCCTCAAGGGCCGACACGTCTTGGCACACTAGCGCATCTTTCTAGTCCAATTAAATAGGTCATCTCAACCACAACTGTCTGCTCTTTTTTTTTTTCTTGCTCCCAATATAAAAATTTACATTGTTAACGCTCTTTCTCTGTCGTTTACTCTCCTCTCCTTGCAGATCGAGAGGACTGAGAAGACTGTCATCCTTGCAGAAAACCGAGATTAAGCATCCCTAAACCCAGAGTCGCACCACTCTGTTTATACGTCATACAAAAGCGGTGTTGGCTGTAGACGTAATAACGGGGTTATCCGCAAACATGCCTGGCGCACACTTTCTTCATACGTGTGTATGCTTCGAATATGCCTGCAGTTTTTGTATGACCACAGTGGCAGGACTGTTGTACAAGGAAGAAACGCACCTCGGACAGTGTACGCAGGCTATACAGTATCTTATATGATGTATCAGCAGTATGACCACAGCCAACGGGTGGATGCGTACAGCTATTATACAGCTGAATCCTTTAAATTAGCTGCCAGCTTGCACCACACTGTTAGTAGCGTTTTTAATTCTCATCAAAATAGCCATTATCTTGATCGTCTTAGGGTAGCAGCACGAGGTTGCGTCTGTGACGGGCGATTCTAATTTTGTGAAACAAGCGATATAAGAACCATACCCGATACTCTCACTTCGGGAAGGTGTAAGCAAATGCTTCAATTCGGAAGCCACTCGTCCAGGAGCTAGGAAGCATAATTCACGCATTGTGGTACCTCCAGTGCTCAAAGTTGCAATTATCGGCAGTTAACCCTTTAGCCAAAAACTCCTGTCCAAAAATTATGCCTTCTCCTGGTAGAACTAAATATATGCTTCACAGCAGCGCGTGCAAAACACACCACGGAGCTGACCTGTCGCTAGCTTATGTAATGCTCAATTTCAAGGAATAGTATGTATAGTTGTACAAGTGCATGTTTTAGTATGTTGGCAGTTTCGCTATATTGTAACCTTTATTGAATTAAATAATTTCATTACACAACATGTCAAAAGTACAAAATAATGGGCAACAATAATTCACCAGTTAAGCACTTATTCTGTTGTGTGCTTATTATCGGACCCTCAATAAAGTAATTTCTCTCTCTATTGCTTTGCAATTTTATATACGTAAAAAAAAAATTTTTCTCGTTTTCACGTCAAGAAAAAAGGAAGTTTTGCGCATTGTTCACACACCGTGCTTACCAACTTTGAATGTCAGAGGAAGGGTGATGCTTCAGGTGTTTGCAACGTGCATGTCTTGATAATGTATACCTACCGTAACCTTAAATGCACCTACACATCTCAATTCTCTACATAAAAGGGAAAATTAGTCATGCTCTGCAAGGGGCCAAATTAGTTTTTTAATGGTTGTTCAGGCAAAAACGAGTATAGTTATTTCGGTTGCATTACATTTTGCTCTTTCATCTTTTTCTTTGCAGATGAACTCTGTACATTTCCTCTGGCACCAGAAGGAAAATGCAGAAGCTGCCACTGCCCAACAATCTGTTATGAGAACATGAGCAGGGCTGTGAGTCTAGCTGCTCAATAACGCCCGCCATATAATTACCTTCCCACTCCTGTGGCACGCCATTCGGAATTTCCGGGCATCGTGTGGGTTCGCTACGGATGACAAAACAGAGTGCCAGAAAGTCATCGTCGAAGCTAGCTACCGACAAAATGAAAACGGCAGCAAGTTCTTCCAGTTCTGCCTTCAACAATGCTTTGGCGTCTTGGGAGCCTCGACCACGCACGCGCAGCCAAAGCAAGGTGGAAGGCAACGAGCATGCACACACAGTCAAAGTAGACTACTATAGACGGGCGACGAAACAGGGTGCCAGAAAGTAGTCTCCAAAATAAACTGTATTCGGGTCGCATTTGTACATAAGCACACACGGGGCAATCGAAGAAGGCACGCCAGGCGTAGGGCTGTTCCGCATCCAGCTGCTTAGGGATGCCTGGGCTCGCCGTCCGAAGAGTCCGAGCTTTCGCGGGCAGAGTGACGCGTCCCTTCGAACTGTCGTAGGTGGATCTGCAAAGTCAACGAGCTGCCGTCAAGTACTGTACATTAGGGAGTATGCGAGCCCACTGAGCTAACCGAGCATTCTTTCATATCAGCCGGTTCCAGGGGTTGCCCCAGGAATTGAAATGTCTAAATTTTCAGTGGGAAGGGGGCATTAAGAATAGAGGAGTTGTTGCGAAAAAAGAGGGTGCCTTCGGAAAAACAAAAGGGGGGCGTACAACCCTCCTAGGGAGTGTGTAGGAAAATCACTGGCCGGTTCCCCGAGAAGTCAGTGCGAGGATGTGAAGCTTTACTTGCGTGCACCGGTGCAAACAGTTACGTGAGAGCGCCTGTGCAAAGTTGGCTCTTTTTCTTTATCTTTATTCAGGTACCCACTTCGCTATCAAGCATTACAGTGAATGGAGAAACAAACAATATACAGACACACACAAAAAAACTCATACATTCAGTGCGTGAAAAAAGGCATCATTGGAAGCTATTGAGACAGCGCGTGACAGAAGGCAGTTCCAATCCCGCGCAGTCTCTACAAAAAAAAGGGTGTCGCAGTACGTCGCCCTTAAAAGGAATTTCTCCAATTTTTAAAGCGTGGTTTCTGCGATCTTTCAATAACTGCCACTTAAGCTTATGTTTCCACTCAGTCATAATTAGTCGCGAATCGTAATTATTTAAGACAAACCTCAAAGCCAAATTTTGTATTACAGCAGAGCTGTTAAAAGCTAGTTTCCCCAGGATCGTGTCCGCCAGCGAACAAACAATGACACAAAACTCTGGACAGCTACCGCCATCTGTGAGCAATGGCGGCAACCAGACAACCGGGGGTCCTAGACAATGCAAGCATATTCCAGAATAGAATGAACGTGTGAAAAGTAAATTGTTTCCTTGAGCAACTGAGGTACAGTTCTGAAATTTCAACGCAGAAACCCTAGCATTCGTGAGGCCTTCAAGGGAATACAGTCAGCCTGCACATGCCAACACAGGTCAGATGTAAAGTATATACCGAGATATTTAAATTTATATAGGGTTTCTAAAACTTTTCCATTTAGCGAATAACAAAATGCTGCCGTTAAACCTTCCTTGTAAAGGTGGCATGCACATTTTGTTTTGTGTTCAAAGACATTTGCCATGACTGACACCATGATTCAATGTTATACAAGTCCTTTTGCAAAATCACACCATCATCCACATTATTAATCTGTCTCTATAGACAACACAATCATCCGCAAACATTCGAATGGCAGAACAAACATCAACAGCAATATCATTTATGTAAATAAGAAATAGAAGCGGTCGCCCATTTGGGATTGGAAGCCGTTTCAAACCACATACTGTTTTCTGAATGACAAATACTCACAAATCCAGTTACAAACTTTGTCATTAAGTTTATAAGCGCGTAGTTTAGAAATAAAAAGATTATGCAGAAGGACATCAAAAGCCTTACTGAAATCAAGAAATATACAATCAATCAATCCGCTTGTCGATTGCCAAAGAAAGGTCGTAAAAAAATTCAACCAATTGAATACTACAAGAATATCCTAGCCGGAATCCGTGTCGCGAGGAATGTAAAAGGTTAGATGCATTAAGATGAGTCATGATATTACTATATAGAATATGCTCCATTCCCTTGCATGAAATACTTGTTAAAGATATTGGTCGGTAGTTTTCGACACTGGCTCTAAGACCACTTTTATGCACTGGCATTACTCGTGCAAGCTTCCAGTCTAAAGGAAGCAAAGATTCAAGCAGCGATTTTCGAAACAGTACGTCGAAATATAGGCACAATGAACTTGAACAAGATTTCAAAACACGCCCAGGGATATCACTCGGACCAGCCGATTTGGTCGTATCCAAGTTACGCAATTGATTAAGAATTACAAAACAGCAAATTCAACTTCAAGCATAACGTTGGATGCCGCTGGAATGTTAAAATCTACAGCCCTCGTCTGCGAAGGTGTAAAAACCGACTGGAACTATAAATTAAAATGCTCTGCTTTTTCGTTATCACTGTCGACAAGAGTATTGTTATGCTTGAGGGTCGGGACAGAAGAATTATGTTTGCCGTTTGTTCGGACATATTTCCAGAACTCGTATGAATCTTGGCAATATGTCCGAACATGCAGCGAGGTATTTAAAATTAGGGTCTCTGCCAGACCCCTATACTGCTCCCCTACCGTTCCGTCCAATCCAACAACACCCTACCCTACCCCCTTCCGCTTTGTTGCTCTCGGATCCAACAAGCGCACATTGGCGTTCTTTCGCGACTATCTCCATCATTTGGCTGGATACTTGCTCAATATTTTACCGTAGTCTCGAGAAAGAACCTTCCCAAAGCCTCAGGGTAGTGTCGCGTTTTGCTAAGGGCTTTGGGTTGTTCGTAGCGTCGAGTAGTTGTCCCGAAGCTAAAGAATTTGGCTAAACACCGGTAGCCGCTCGGACTTTGAGGAGGCTCCTCGTTCGAGTCCTTCCCATCGGTTTTGACAGCCTTTGCGTTTTTGTTTGGACAAGTGGGTCTCGAAACACTTCCAACCACAGATGACTACTGGCCCTGCTCCGGTTTCCATGAAGTCCGCCGGAACAATGGTGCATGGAACGCATCTCTGACTGGTGTGTTTACCGCATTCGATTTATGCCCGACGACGTAATGGAAGTGTCACGTCGTCATCGATTGCGACCTTGGTGGCGTCACAGCAGCGGTGGTGGGTGTGGCAGACGCCTTTTGCGCTGCAGGTCGTTCTACAGCTTGACAGTCCACGGAATCTTCGGAAGCCAGGAGTTGAGGGAGGACGATACCCAAA
Organism: Ixodes scapularis; assembly: GCF_016920785.2. Taxonomy (NCBI): domain Eukaryota; kingdom Metazoa; phylum Arthropoda; class Arachnida; order Ixodida; family Ixodidae; genus Ixodes; species Ixodes scapularis. Next base: position 11,317,019 of record NW_024609837.1, read on the forward strand.
AGGGTCGACTTTTTTAACTTCTGGCGTGACACGAATGAAAGTTACAGTGTATACTGGCAGTTGCAAGACAGAATGCAGCACAAAGTTTTAACGCGACAGCGTTTGGGAGCTCGTGTCGTAGAAAATCCGGCGTCGGTGTCGGTGGCATCGGAAATCCTGATTGGTCGATAGACTCATGACGTCAGAGCCACGTGACCTCATTTGGGAATTTCAAACAACCCAAGATGCTCACGTAAAACGAGACGTCACGCGTGGAATGAACGTGATTAAAACGGGACATGTAATGCAAATTAAAGGTTGCCACATGTGTCAAATAATTTAATGATTTCACATTATAAAGTAATTCATTGGCCCTTAAAGGGGCACTGACACATCAAAATCATGTTTTTTTTTTTTTATTGTTTGAAAGGATTGAAAACGATGCCTGGGCATTACCCTCAAAATTCGAAACTTGGGAATTTAGTATTTGTGAAATAAAAAAACTATTTACAAATGCCAAATTCGAAGTTCCCGCGCGATCCGCGCCAGTGGAGTGACGTCAACATTTGAAAGCTCCTGAGAGTCCAGTTTCTTTCGCGCCTTCGCTCCGAAAGCGAGGAGGTAAGAGCGAGAAAAGGGCGCCGGCGTCGCGGGAATCGCCGTACTGGGAAACCGGTTTCTTACGTGGGTGCCGTGCTGCCTACCGCTTCGAGCAGACGACGATGCCCTGGCGATGTCACAACCGAAACTATGATACACAAACGCAGTTGTTTTGACCGTTTGACGATTTCCTTTTCAAAGTTCGAGAGGTCGTCGGGCACCTAAAAAAGACCACTTTGTCTGATTCCCCGATTAACCGATCACCGTCTGCTACATGCCTCGAGCGCCGCCATGTTTTCCGAGGAAGGATACAAATCCAGAAGGCGACATTGCAACAAACTCCGATTTTTGGTATTTCAAAAAGAAGGGCCGAAGTGCGTTTGCAATTGCGTTAAAAAACATGTTTTACGATTGCCGTTATTAAATGTTATAGAAATGTCACCTATAAAGCTTCTATATTTCATGATTCTTGACGTCACGAATCAAAAGAAGCGAGAAGGCAAAAAGCGGGAGAATAACAAAAATAAAAAAGCGCGCTCGTGCAAAAAAAATTTTTTTTGCAATGCGTTTTTTATTTTTTTGCGTGTCTATGACAACAACGTGCATCATTCTAGACAATAAAAAAAAATACGACCTTTGGGGTGTCAGTGCCCCTTTAAGAAAAAAAATTAAAATTTTTTTGTTTAATGCAAAGACAAGTTAGTTACGCCCGTCTGCATTCGGTTACGAGCCAGACACGATATCGACTTGACTACGCAGACACGCTTGCATGACTTGGGAACGAGCAAGGGTTCATATGTTTAGCTATCGCGTTCCACTCTTAAAGGCGAAGCTTAAGTGTCCTCCTGTAATTTTTATCTGTGTACATGAACTGTGAAATACATTATAGTTGTTTTTATCAAGAACACACTGGCAATGTTTAGGAAAACTATCACCAGAAAAGTAATGTAGTGCCCAACATTTTTCTTCACTAGATACGCAGCACAATGCCTGGAGAGTGCAATTGTGAAAACAAAATTTCCAGAAAGCAATTTATTCTAAGCCAAGATTGCACCAAAAAACCAAATAAATCTTTTTGTCTTTTATGTTGTCGACAAAATCTTGACATCTTTTATAAAAGACATCCACAAAGTAAAAAAAGAGTGCCACAGTTGCACTGCCCATTAAATCCCAGTTAGGAAAAAGAATGAGTGAGCCTTTCCTTTTGTCCCGTTACCAAACGAGGTTTCCTAAAGTGAAATTTACGCTAAAATGTGGAACGGAGAAAAACGGGTTCAAAATGCTCAAACCTCTACCTTTTGTTTAGTGCCTCCGGACCGAAAATAATTTATAAAAAAATGAACCATGCAGTGTAAACAAATGAAACCTTCTGGGAATACTTTATAGATGTTGATATAAACATGGCATTTATAAAAATTGATGCTTTTAGGGACGAAGCTTCTTAGGGGCTAGCCATGTCAGTATGTCCGTCCGATGTCCGGTGCTCATGTAGGGCAAAAAAAACAACTGCATCTCCACGTGGTGAATGATGTTGATTGGGGCGAAGCCCTGGTGGAGCTTGTCTGCGTAGACGCTGAGCCGCAGCATGCCGAGCCTTTCGTTCGTTTTCATCCATGTCAGAAAGAGAATGTGTGGTATGGAACGTGGTTATATACGCATTTGAGCATTTGACCGCAGCGTGACATAGATGAAAACGAACAAAAGGCTCGGCATGCTGCGGCTCAGCGTCTACGCAGACAAGCACCACCAGAGCTTCGCCCCAATCAACATCATTCACCACGTGGAGATGCGGTTGTTTTTTTTGCAGAATCTTTTTTTTCTGAGTAGACGCCGCGACGATGGTGTCACTCGCATTCTTTTGCAACTTCTTCCGGGACTTTTACGCCCATGCATGCTGTCACAACATGTGACAGCATGCATGGGCGTGCTGTCACATGTTGTGACAGCACGCCCGGGACTTTTACGCCCATGTCATGCTGTCACAACATGTGACAGCATGACACTGTAGCTTTTGTGACGTCCTTCGCTGCTGCTTTCCCTTACAAAAATTATCAATGAGCTTCAATTGAATTTCTAATGTATTCTTATAGAATAAATTATAAACTCAATTGCAACTCATTGATAATTTTTTTGTAAGGGTTCGGACCACCTCCGATGGATGGGCAGAATGGGACGCTAAACACAACTGTCAGAGACTTGTTGCAGGCAGTGTAATCTAAACCGACACCCTAGCGTCCCTGGGAGTTAGAATGAAATAGTGCCGATTCGTTCGCAGTTTTTGCGGGCCAGCGATGGGGCGCAAGCTACGACTTGCCTTTACCAAGGAGATGCCGTAAGTGATGTCGCACTAGTTGATTCGAGTCCCTGTAAGCACACCTATAGGTACTTTGATATGTTGCACCCCTACTTGACACCCAACGTTGTTAGAACGCAAAATCCGAGTTAGGTTGCGCAGAATGCAGTTTTGCATTACATTATTAACGTTGGGAGCCTCCAACCCACCTGTAGGTGCATGGACACTTCGTCGCTGCGGCTGAGGTAGGGGAAGTTTCCTCCCCGCTTGAGGTGGGCTCTCTTGGCAAGAGGATAGAGCTTGTACAGGTCTTCCTTCACCTGCTGACTCAGGGCACTGCTGTCAAACACCTGGACGGGACAGAGAGCATAAGGCGGCTGCGTCGGGGCGAAGGCAAAATGTATTGTCGGGTGTGCCCTGTGCCTGCGCTCTCGTGTGAAGCTTCGACCACTTTGCACTGGCGCGCGTTTGCTGGGGTGAGTGCTTAATATGTCCTCTCCTTATATTTCAAATGCTTCAAAAGTAAGGGGGGGGGGGGGGGGGGGGGGGCCTTATTGCAACATAGGCGCATGTAAGGTATTTTCAGTATGCTATAAAAAAAAAACTTTCCGAAATGTACAAGTTCTTGAATATTTGTTCGTTATGTATGTTGCTTCACGTAATCGACAAAGGAGAGCGAAGGGATGGCGCTCTATGAAAGAAAAAGGTACGGGTAATTAAAAAGCGTATAGAAATTCAAAAGAGATTGTGTATTAATTTTTTTATTTATTTTTTATTTTTACAAAATCCAGCACTATGTGTTCAAAAGACAAAGAAAAAAAAAAATGTTTTTTTGGTGGTGTAGGGTTTTTTTTTTTTAACCAGAAGATTAAACAATAAAAAGTGTTCGCTTATTCGGTAAAAACGAATAAGCAAACACCATCGATTGGAAAGTTCAGAAAGCTGAACATTGCGTCAATCGAGGTAACCAAATGCAGACCTGCAAAAGGTATACCGAATGAAAGCAAAACATAACGACTTTACTCGAAACTGGGCTTTTACCACAGAAAAACACAGACGCAAACAAATGTTGATTGGAGACTTCCATACGTTCGAGTCGTCCTGTTGTATAAAACCCGTCTCAGGTGAAGTTGCTCACGTCAAACTTTTGTCAGCTTACTTGCAACCTCGTTTTTGTCCATTCATAATGGAAGCACTTCAGTGTCAAAAGGGCCGAAAAGGACTCACATCAATGATGGTGATGGGGATGCCATCCAGCTTCTGGGGTTCCACGTAGGAGTTGACGCAATTCAGCGTCAGCCTTGAGGCCAGTTCAGACTGGGACAAGCTGTCCAGCTGCAGAAGTGCAAGTCGAGCTCAATCAGCAACTGTGGCACACATAATTCGCACATGTCGTGCTGTTCAACATCGCAATCCTTACAGTGAATAGTCGAAATGCCGGCGAAAAATTTCGTGTGCGCTTTAGTTTTTGTCAGCCGTCTGGCTGGAAAGCAACCCGCAATGGAACGGGCGTCTGCAAATCCAGCTCCGCGGTTGTGCCACTGCCAGGATCGCGACGGGCAATGGCACGACACTTTCACGACGGCGTAGACGCGGAAGATTGAGGGACCACTTTTTAGGGTGCAGTAAGTGGACCGGACGGAGACGCGCTCCGGGGACCTTAAATGTACTCAAGGTCCACTCGAATAAGAGAAATGTTGAGTATATTAACGAACCAATCATTTGGATGCATTAGCCGCGAATTGCGGAAGCATGACCTGCCGTTACAATCGGAAATGGGAGATCACTTCGTTGTGCTAGCTGCGGGTGTCGGTACAGCTTCAGAAAGGCAGAGTTTATGGGCGAGGGCAGAGATCGAACGACCAGGAAAATTTTTGGAACCCTACGCAATTAAAAAGGGGGTACGAAATGCATCGGCCAGACGTCCCTGCATTTACGCGGCAAAGAGAGTGCCTTGTTAGATGCGCAATTGATTGACCACACTGCGATGTGTTTGGAGTTGCTGACTGTGTTTTCTTAAGGTTCAGATGAGAGTCTGCACTTGTTCGGCGTACACTTCTGCTTTGTCCCCATTTTTGCACGCATTACCTTTTGTCAGTATGAACACACTACGCCACATCGCCACCCTAATTTGGAAGGGGGGTGAGAATGACTCTCAGAACCGACCGAACGTGGCATTGATTGACTGCTGGTATGCTCAATATGCAGTTTTATACAGAGATTCTTTAAGGGGAGACACTACCCGGTAAAACAATTTCTGCAAAACAAAGTTGATTTTGAAAAAATGTCATATTTACATCCACCAACACCTAGAGTATTCCCAGAAAGTTTAATTAGTTTACACTGCATAGTTAATCTTTTATAAATTATTTTCGGTCCACCGATGCTAAAGAAAAGGTAGAAATTGAAGCACTTTGAGTGCATTTGCCTCCATTCCACTTTTTGGCATAAATTTCACTTTAGGAGAACTACCATTTTCCTATTCCACAATAGAGAAGTATTCTTAGGTAGTTTTCTGGCACAGAATTTAGTGAGGAACATGCCTGGCTGGTTAGTTTTTCTACTTTAACATTCTTTGTTGCTAAAAACAAAAATATATTTGTAAAAAAGTGCAGACATGAAATTTTTTTCTTTAAATCTTATGGAGTTATATTTACGAAAAACAATACAATATGACAAAATAACTTGCTGGGTATGTGCTATGGGTATTCCTATGACTATATTACACATAAAATCACAAATTTTTGTTTTACTTTACAACAATAGTTTTTTTGAGTAAACACACTGACTTCTATATTCTAACATTCATAACAAGTTTCAGAATTAACATAGGACAATGAAATTTGGCAGGGATGGCCTTGCCAGTGATATAAACTTCCACTGCAATTTTGATTGAAATCATGTAAGCGGTACAGAAGTTGACTTTTCTGGGTAGCGTACCCCTTAATAAAACAAGAGTGGGACTAGACCACAATTGAAGTTAGCTGGAAATCGATTGATCAATCAATTTGATTTCGTCGGCTGGGACTCAGCGTTTTTAATGACTGAAAGCAAGTCCCAGCCGAACGCTGACCCAATCTGTGGACTTGGACTTCATTAGGCTATGCCTAAAATTTGGCGCGACGGTTTTGTAACTTTGGAAATGTTAGAGCCATGTGCTCGCTGGACCAATGAACCTTGTCCTGTCAATCAACCACCCTCTCCGCGTGTGGGCACAAACGGCAGCGTGATCGTGCGGCGAAAAATTGACGCAGGACCGGTTCGATGAGCACGTCGTTTTCATCGTCCCGTCGGCGCGGCGCCGAAAAGCGTGTGGCGGGAGTCTGGGCCATTTGTCTTGCCGGGACAAGGATTCGGGTCTTTGTGGCAATGGAGCCACGGAAAGCTCGAAGCACCGACCTTCTCCACCATGAAGTCCATGGAGTCGGCGATGTCGGAGTCCACTGCGTGGGGAGTGTAGCTGCCCATGACCATGCGCTTGAGCACCATGGACGGGAAGAGCCAGAACCTGCGGCCGAGACACCGCCGCTTTAACGACGCGACCACGAGGGGTTCTATGCCTAGAATCTAAAAGGTCCAGAACCTAGAACCTAGAAATTTGTCACGGGGGCGACATTTCTCGTTCGACTCGTTGACGAGGATAAAACTTGATCTCGCTCGCGCATATGTTGCTATCCTAATACACGTACGAGGGCTATTCAATGGAGTTTGGTCGTGCTGACTGTAGAAATATGTAGGAGCAACTTATGTACCAACATTTTTTTTAAAACGGCCGTTTATAGGGGCGTGCGACTTATACACAGGTGCCACTCGTAGACCGGAAAATACGGTATGGACAAAAATGGTCCAAGGTCTTCGCATAGAGCTCAGTCGTTCCAACCAAGAATGTGATTTGCGCAATTTATTTGTTTACAGAAATATAACCCGAACTATTGCCGCACAAATTGATTTGGAACCACCTAGCGCAGATGGCTTGCTCTGAACAATGTGAACTTTATGCGACCACATCATCCGGAGACTGACTTCTTTCGAAATGTTCCTCCCCACCGGCACCTTTGTTGAAAAATTCAGTCGTGCAGGATGGTCAGCAATGCCTTTCCTGATCCTTCCCTACGAGCATCGATCGCTCGTGATCGATAGGCACGGAGGCTCGTTTCAAAACTTCGGTGGAGCTTCCGCACTCGCTGCGCCTTCTCATATGTAGTTTGAAGTCTACAGTTTTGAGTGTATCTCCCTTTTAGCGTGGCAGCGATCTTTAAGTCGGGCGTAAAATCGATGGCACGTCGTCACAGTTCACACGAGTTCAGGTCCTGCACACTTGCAAGCACGGCAAGTTTCGCGATCCTCCATCAATATTTTCGGACTCTGACAGCAGCGTCAGTGTGATGATGAAGCGAGTTCATCAGATTTTAGTTCTGATGAGCTGTGCTTCACTAAACTGAGAAACTGCTTAGTCCAATGGCATGTCAGTCATGGTGCTTGACTCAATTTTTAGTAGCTAAAAACCTTTTTGAGCTAGAACACTAGGTTTTTAAAAGCCTTTCGTTGTCAGAATTAAAAACATTCCATATATTTTAATTTTTTATTTCAATTTTTCATTTTGAGCTACAGCCATAAAACTTCAACCATTTTCTGGAAAAAATATATTGTGTAAGCCGAATTAAATTTTGTTAGAATTTAAGTGTCTGCTTCTGTATTTGCATCAATCAAAAGTACACTATCTAGCTTTATTTCTATGTATGGCATTATATAAATAGTTTCCACAGGAAAAAAAAAACTAACAAAAGATCACACAAAACAGGCACTTTTCCCGTGGTCAAGAATGAGGCAACCTTTTGAAGGTTGTCGGCCTACGTGTGTGGAGATAATTACACATCTGAAACTGCCCTCCTAAACACGAAACCGCGAGCTCTGTGGGACGTGTGGCTAATTGCTGTCTTTTGGCAAATTATAAATGTTATATTCATACAGTGTCTTGCTTTGCTGCGGCTATTTATAGTCCTGAAACTAGACACCCCGCATACGCGATAGACGTAAACGGTCGCTTCTTGTACAGGCTGTAGTCGCAATTGGAGTGCAAGCTGTTTTGATCCAGAATTTTAATGCTTCTCACGGGATGAGAGCTTGCATCGCTTCGATTCAGACTTTTAATGCTTCTCAGAGGACGAGAGCTTGCATCCCGATGGAGAAGTCCCATAAAACACCTCCAGTTTCGAATCCCAAACCACCGAAATGTTGTGGAAGCAGACGCACCCAAATGAAGGATGGAAGAAAGGTCATTTTTTTGCCTTCATTATTTCCATCTGATGCTTCTCAATCTGGATAGCCTGCAAGCACTCTACATGCTCCTGCTAAATATTTAAGAAAGAAAATTAGCAGTGACCTTTATCTTTAAAGTTCTCTGATGCATGAAATGCAGTATTTGAGGAGTGATCATTTAAAATTATTTAGAAGACATTACACTATTCTTTTGGGGAGTGAAGAACCTTTATTTTTATCAAACTCCCAGTACAATGACCGGAGAAACAAAATTAGTGTAAAGGTCATGTGACATCAATTGACGTCATCCGAACTAAAAACCAATTCAATTTGTCTGCTAAATTTAGTGGGAAATGCATGGACGGACGGAAACATTTTGAGATTGGGGGGTTCCATTAAAAAGCATTTCATACTCTAGAAAAAAATCTCTGTACATTGACCCTCCCCCCCCCCCCCCCCCCCCCCCTTTTTTTTTTTTTTTATAGTACTTTCCCTTCAGAAACAAAAGCTAACCACTGGGGCACGCATTCGGAAGAAAACAACCGACTCAACCGCAAAAGGGTTAAGGGTGCTCACAGTACGGCGGTGTCGGTGTAGGAGAAGATGGAGGTGTCGGAGAAGCTGTTGCACAACACCAGGGACTGGACCCGGGGGCAGGTGTGGGTGGCCTCGGCAAACTTCTGGGCCAGGAAGCCGCCCAGCGAGGCCCCCAGCACGTGCACCTTGTCCAGCTGCAGATGGTCCAGCAGCTTGCGGAAGCCGCACACCCAGTCCCGCATCGTCCAGTACACCGGGTACTCCAGCTACAACGGGCAAGGACCGATCAAAGCCTAGGCACGTGAAGGTGCAATACCACTCGATGGATGCTTTAATTAAGGAGCAGCACTTTAAAATTTCTTTCGTGCCTACTAGATTACTGTCCTAACATCGAGTTCCTACTCTGCTATGCAGCCCCCGTTTCTATGGAAGCAGCGGTAGCACAGGGGGAGGGAGGGGGGAGGGGGGGAGAGAAAAAGAGAAAGAGAGAAAGCATAAGACCCCCAGTGGCACATAAGACCCCCAGTGGGTACTCCAGCTTAAATGCAGTAGCACAGATAGAGGCGGAGGAGATGCCACAAAACGTGCGAGAGTGCTACCGCGTAGACCCAAGGGATCCAACTAGTACCACTTAGAAGGCAAGGTGTGCCCATCAAAGAGGCAGTGCAACAATGTATGTTTAGTAAATACCAGGGTATCGGAACAAAACGAAAACCAAAAACGAAAAACGAAAAAAACGATATTTTTTGGCGGAACGGAAACGTAATCGAAACGTTAATTATTATTTTGTTCCGGAGTGAAACCGAAAAATTGTCTTATCGGTTTTCGGGTCAAGGGAAAATATCAGGTATTTCAGTAATTCGTTTCACGCGAAGACACTGCCGTTGGTTTGTACCATAATTAAAGAGAAAACAAGCATCGCCCCCGCGTCTAAACTCCGGGCGAACAAGCATAGCAAAAACAAAGACAAAAACTACTACGAGAAACAAAAAACATGACGCAAGGCACCATTGCTTCCCACCAATGAGAGCGCGGTGGCGTGACGCCTTCACACGCTCGCAATGCTCTCCTTGGCTCTTGCGCCCTCTCCCTCCATGCTTTCTTGGGACGACACAGACAGACAACAGATCACGGCAATCGCGGGAAGTTTGTGACCCGGCGTTGTAGAAGTCCATCTTTTGTTTTTCTACGGATACGGCAGTCTGAGACTCTGTTGCAAAATGTACTTCTTCATCCCTATGGGCCTTCAGGGCCTTCTCGGCGCTGAAATTTATTTTATCGGACCAGAGGTCTTGCCTTTCACCGAGCACACTTGATGACGTGCTGCTTCTGAGATCATGCTCGGTGCCTTCATCATGATCTCATTCTCAAGGCGATGAACATGATCTCAGAAGCAATGTCGTTTCCGCGGATTCCTCTAGAGCACCTGAATTATCTATTTTTGTGTAAAAATAAACATTGCGTTCCTTTTAATTTTTTTTTTTTTTTTTTTTTTTTTTTTATAGAAAGAAACCGTTACGAACCGTTAGGGAGCATTATTTTTTCGTTCCGGAGAGGAAACGGAACGGAACTTTTTTGTATGGAACGAAAATGAAAACGGAACGAAAAACATTTCGTTCCAACACCCTGGTAAATACCATAGGTGGTGCATTTTGTGTATGGAAAATTCAAAGAATTTACTTTCCAGGGTAAGAAATGAAAAATGTCTTTTTCTCTGCCTACAGCGTCCGCCTGCAATTGATAACCATCTTTGATTTTTCTTTACAGGTTTGTGGGTCACTCAGTCCGCTATGTATATATGTGTTTTGTATGTGAGAATGATCAAACACGCCCTGTCAACTAACGCCGAAAAAGTGCCCCATTTTTTACTTAAAAAGATTGTCTGTTTTTGGCGAGGCAGAGCACCTGCAAGGAGAAGGTGGAGGGAGGACTGCTGCCGTCATCTTTCAGCTGTTGCGCCAGTTCCTTTGCAGACAGTAGCTGCCAGTAAAGAAAAAGTTTTCTCATTTTCTTACTTTTTACAGAGTTAAGTTCATTCTTGGAAATTTGAAAACACAAAATTCGCCATCTATGGTCAACTCTGTATTAAACTGCACCACGATACACTGATGTTTTCGGTCGGTTTCAAGTAGGCTGAATTCATTGGGCCCCCCTGGCAAGTGGACACTGCAACACGCAGGCTTGCAGTCTCACCGATATGACTCTGTAGCCCCGGGCTGTGAGCGTTAGGATTTGCTTGAAGAAGACGTCCGCGGTGCCACTGATTGGCGGCAAGCAGACCAGCGGACAGCTGATGTTGCGGGGGCCATGGTCATAGTAGGTCCACACCTTGGAGCCATCGTCATCTACTATCACCTGAGTTTTAGAAGAAGAAAATTCAAACGGCGCATTCCGAGCATTCGGCGAACGCGACGCAACTTAATGTTGCATCATCCGTTCTCGTGTCGTTAGAGTGGATACGAAGGGCCACATGTTTTTATGGCTCGTCGCATCCACTCCAACCATACGAGAACGGATAACACGACAGTGTCCAGAAATAAACAGATTCCTCGAGGTTAGAAGACGGCAGTAGCTCAAGTTGGATCTACGTAGAACGTACTATGACCGATTTGAATTATTGACAATGCTGCATAAGGTGGCCATGTGTCTGGTACCTCGAGGGGACCACATTCAGGGTATACAATTGCCTCCACATAGTATAGACTTGACAAGCACACGTATGTTCTGCCGTAGGTCACTCTCAGGCTTGACAGTCCACTGGAACAGTCACAAGTGGGGACACGTTTGCTCATAATTTCCACTGGAACTTCTATGACCGCAAGGATTCCGGCTCGACAGCATGTTGCGCCGGCTCTACAACGTAATTGGTTACCACTTCGGGAGCTCTTTCGATGCAGGGGCAGTAGAAGGTGCTAAACACACTGGTCAAAGAAGCATTCCAGCCACCACACCGTAACCCCCTGTGCAAGGAGCAGACAAACTCGCTTACTCTGTATGGCTTAGCTCTATGCCACGAGAAGCAACGTCAAACTGCATGCATTTCGGCTGGCATTCGAACCTGTCAATGCAAGACCTCTTGGCTCGCCTCCCTCTCTGGAGTTTCTGTGGAACCATACTCTGCACCAACGATTTTGTGCTACATTGCTAAGGCTAGAATAGCTTCCACACTGCTGCAAGAGCACGTGGCTTTGTCCTGTGCCTTACTCGCAAGTTTGCTCGTGCAAAGGAAAGGTCGAACAAACCTACGTGCTCGTGCACGTAGCTTGGAGCGTTGGAAAACTGCAGAAGCTATGCTAGCCTTGACAATGTAGCTCAAAATAATTGATTGATCAATAGCTGACGAGCTGGGCAAATAAATGTCGCAAGCTAGGAAAAGATTGGTGTACAATGGCATTCTGAACAGATCGGTTTGTCATTTCAACGAACAAATTCTGCTTGGCGCATGGAGCCATGGCACAGATAGGAAACTGCCCGATAACGCTAGAGGCTTTTGATATGTGGTGAGAATGGACATGGCAAACAACAGCCCGATCACAGTGTAAGCCTGGTTATTCCCTGTGGCCACTAAATTTTTTTGCCCTACCTAACTGGAGGAAATTCATTGTTGCTGCTGGTTTTAGAACAGTGGGGTTTCTTTGGGGACACTCTGCCACTGTATTTGGCAGGCATAGCTTTCTAGCATGCAAGTGTTAAAGACAGATAACTTATACTCCGATAAAACTGTTTTCTCTGCCACGCTTAACGAAGCATGCGAGCAAATATGTCACCTTCACAAGCGTTGTGTAAACAAAATTTTCTTTTATATATATATTTTTAGCCTTGACTGACTACGTCTTTAACTCGGATCACCTAACCCTATCGCCCAGCGATTTCTGACACACGTAAACGGCACTTTATTCAAGCCTAAACCTTTTGAACAACAGGTACCAACCTTTCTCTGCGGTACTGTTCCCCTGAAGCTGATGTACTCCGGTGACAACGCGATCTCGCTGGCTGGTTTATTGCTGAGCAGGTGTAACCTAGTAGAGTTGAAACGCAAAAACACAGAAAAACCGTCATGCTATCGTAAACCGTAGCAACAGTCATGTGTGCAAAGTTGCTATCTTTAGAGTAAACAATATAAACTTGAAACTTCCGAACCCTTCCTGGAGCGCTCAGACATAAGGGGCAGTAAAAAGAAACGTTCGTCTTAATAGCCAGAGATAACTATAGAGGTTCGTGCTTTGACCGAGTGCTAACTATCATTACCAAGTTGATGGTCGCGGTAAGAAATCACATAGTAGAAGGGGCACATACACACGTTCTGGGTTCATAGTTGCAAGGCATCAAGGCTTGTACGACTAGAGTGGGAGGTTGGGAAGCTTTGGCTAGTTTGGCAGTATCAATTCCTTAACGCCGCTACCGCTGTTAGCTGATATATGTGCCAACTAATCTCTGACTAAGCTTGCAGCTTTTCGGTTTTTCGGCATCACCACTACATCAGGAACGCAACTTCGCCCTCCCCCTCCTCGCCAATCCTCCACTCCTCCGTCAAACGCAGCAGCCGTCGTTTCGTATTTACCATTGCGTGAGTACGAATATTTACTTTAGTTAAATATAATACTTATATAAAATTCGTATTTTATGTCAAACTTTTTGGATCAATGTTTAAAAGTACAAACAGAGTTTTAAATACATCCTGGCGTCTGCCGTTTAAACCGGCTTAATTAGCAGCCGCCATTTTCGGTTCGGTGAATTGGTTGGAGATCGAAGGGCGATCGTTCTCGATATTGGAACCAAACCGGCCAAATTTCAGAATGGGTGGTGATGTGCAAGGACACGGAGATCACGGCGTCCACGGCATACCCAAGATCCCGGATTACAGAATCTACAAAGTGGAAGACGTTCCTCGGCTCGTCCGTGCTCAGAAGCTACTGGCTGCCAAAGGACTTCGTGACCCATGGCTGAGGTATGCAAAGCCATCCTAGCCTTTCGCAGAAGTGTTCGAACTTCGACGCTATAAACCAGAAATGATCTTGCTGTCCCCTAAACGTAAGAAATCTCAACCAATGGAGCAACATCAGCTATATTGATGTAGCGGAGGATTCATCTCACTGACTGGATGGTATGTTTTGAAGGTCGTACACTCTTCAAGATCCAAGCATTCGAACAGCGCTGTTCGCAGGGGCACATACTTACTTCCATTGTGCGAGCTCTCTTTCTATGTGGGCTTCCCTCGAAATAAAGTCCTCGAGCTCGCTGCATCGTGCCGCGAGTTCATACCAGCATCTCCGAAATCGTCATTTCCGAGTTTCTCCCAAAATGTACGACAAAACGCAGTTTATTCGATCGGTAGTAGATGAATACTATCGAGCACAGCATCTTTATGGCTTCTATAGGCCACAGAAAGCCCTTTAAATGTGATGCCCCGAAAATAAGATCGAAAGTAAGCAATTTTAGTGTTTATACAACTACTGTCGAAACCGGTTATAACGAAGTCAACTGGAATTGAAAATCACTTCGCTATATCCGCTATTTCGTTATAACCGACTTTGTTATAACCGGCCTAGACAGTACCTCCGTAGCGTTCGAGCACCATCCCTCTGCAGAGAACAGCGTGCTCTGGGTATATTGCATTCGAAATTAGGTAGATACATTCATTCCAATCGAACGCTGAGCCACTCGTAGCTTTCAAAGTAGCTTTGTTCGATTTACCTGCACCTGTGCAGAAAAGTGTAGGGCAGCGTACTTCTGCTATGTCTATTTAGATTTGACCACAATCACACAGCCCTACTCTTTTCCGCACCGGTGCAGGTAAAGCGAATGGAGCTAGTGTTGACGTTGTGACAACACTGTGCCATTCATCCTTAATGGGAGCTAATGCGAGCCATGGCCTCGGTTTCAGCTCCATGTCTAAACGCGTCACTGTGGTTGATTGCTTCCCCAGGAACGAAGTGTGGAAGTTCTGCTTGGAAAAAGAGAGCACCACCATGCAGCGCTTCTGGAGGTTCTGGAAGCGCGGCATGATGCCCGGACTTGCCCTGGCAGTGGCTGCGGTAGGGCTCGAGCAGGCCTGGAAGTTTGCGACAGGCGGAGACATCAAGCACCACGGCGAGCACCATGGCGAACACCACTGAACCTCGGCTTCACACCTACCACAATAGTACCTCCAGCCGCGTAGAACTGGCAATTAAATCTGTACAGAAGTCCATGCTTGTCACGTTCCAGTTTAGACTTTGTGCCAGCTCTTGCGACGAGACGCCATCTATTGGGCAACCGTAGAAGGGGCACTTCCGTATATTTCCTACACACGCATCATTCAATCTTTCCTGACTGGAAGATCTTCCAACCATGTTGTACACGACCATTTATTATAGATGGTGCATACATTTGATCTTGCAAATTTACGCTTTCTCTCTAGTGAAATACGGTTCCAGAGCATGTTCTCTCATCACAAAAACTGTACAGTCTGCTAGAGCCAATCAAACAAAAGTTAGATCAACAAAGTAGCTCGTCCTTGTGCGTTTGCCATCACCTCCTAAATCAATCGCGTAGAATGAAGGCGTCGTGGTCCTGCGCTTTTTTCCGGGTGCAGTTGGCCGAGCCGGTGGCAGCAAACGGACAAAGGCAACGGGTGCTGCGACAATGCACTTTTCGTGCTTCCAATAGGCTTCATCGGACCACAGCGTTGGCTGTGTAAGGAATCTTTTCACAGGGATGTCCTTGGCAGTGTTCCAAATCTTACTCAAATGGGTCGGAGATACTCTGGTGGTTCGTGTCACGTGACAACACAGAGGAACGCTGGACGTGGGTAGGTTTTCGAATGCCAAGGCACAAAACCTTTACCCTGCTTCAATCCCGCTTTGGGCAGTCTGCAAAAATTGGTTTCCCGGCATATCGTGCCAAAATTTACTACAGAGGTGCGGCTGGGTGGTGCACCTGTACAAGAGGGAAAGGGGAATCCCAGCCTTCTCTCCTCTTCCATATGCTATCTCCCCTGTAGCTTTGGCTGTACTGCTCGGTTTTAGTGAGACAAAGTACAGAGTACACACTGTAGAGCAAACACTTGGCTTCTGCAAAATAATCACCCCAACTGCTCATTCACACTGGAAGCGGATCCGCATTCTCAAAGCGGTTGCGAACACGGATCCGCTTCCAGTGTGAATGAGCGGTAAAACAGATCCAACAGTGTGGTACGATCTGCAGGTCGCAGCGCCTCCTTCCTTTTTTTCTCAGAACATTGTTTTTACTCAATATTTTAGTATAATCAATGTGCCATCTCAAGTCATCTTTGTGAAAAGTTTTGTTAAAATGACATGGCACATCTTTTAAACGCCCAACCCACAGCGTGTGCTCCATGCCTTCCGCCGAGCTTTGGCTCTGCATGCGCACACTGAAGCATTGTCGAGGGTAGGAAGCTGGCGCTAAAGGTGCAACCGCCAAATCGACTTCCTGTTATTCTCACCTTGAGAGTGGCTACAGCAGGGGTGGCCAGGATGACCTGGCCTAAGAGCCGCAAACAACACTACGAAACCTCCAAGAGCCACGGGGGGGGGGGGGGGGATTTTGTTCAGGGCAATAAACGAAACTAACTACTTTCATTCTATCAGAGTCAAAAGCAGTCCAAGTGTACATAAGGTAGCAGTAGCACAAGACAACCAAACCGCAACATGTCTTTCGTTTTAAAGCGCCTTCCATTTCTCTTTTTGCGGAAGTGCTCGTGTGACTGGGAGGGAGCCACGAGCCGCATTCTACCACGCGAAGAGCCGCAGCTTGGCCACCCCTCGACTAGAGCATGGGCCTCTCAAAAATTTAGGGTTGTTTTCACCAAAAAAAATAAACCGCATTGCCGAACACTCATTCTCCACCCAAAATGTTGCACTGAAGGTGTGAACCACATGTCGGTTTCAAAACTAACCGCTACCTCATTCAAAAGTCGAGATTTTCTCAAACTGGAAGTGGGAAAACCAGGTTTGTATTAGCCGGTTTCAGTTCACCGACGCCATGCAGCTTCACGTTTTCGAGCTCCATAGACCGCCATTTTCATACTGAAAATTTGAGAAAAATGCATTTCCAGAAAAAGTAGCCGTTCGTTCTGAAACTTTGCATCTGGATCAAACCACCAGCGTTGTATTTGAATAGACGAGTGCTGAACAGTGCAGAATATTGTTGCAGTAAAAGAAACCCCCCCAAAAAAAACAAAAAAAAAACAACCTGCAAGTGTACTATGGGAACACCCTGTTCATTCTTTGTTGTTCCACAGGTACCTTTCGAGCCTCGCTCAGTGGTTGGCCTGTACAATTTGCGAGCGAATTGACTGTTCACTTTGACGACGGGTTGGTCTGCCTTTTGAGATTGAGCAACACCGGTTCACGCTGGAAATGGGCGATTCAGCCATGTGCTCACAAGATGCATGTCGCAGCAGCAGTTACACGATTTGCACACCAGTAGGACACTCATTCAGATTAAAATGGGTAGAGGCCACTTTAGTGTTTGCACCCCAACAGCAACCATGCTGGCATATACGAGGCCAATTTCATGCTTTGCGCTTCAAAACATTGCACTAGTGGTTGAGGTGCGCTTACGAGTACTGGAAAGAGGGGCGAACGGAGAATTGCTACCCTTTATGGAACATTCTGCTCCAGAAGCCATGTTGGTTGATCAGGGGCATTGCACTGGAATGCACGAATGAGTTGCACATTAAAAAAATGAAATAACTGGATAACTTTTTTTTTTTTTCGTTTAGGTTGCATTAAACACCACTGCAAATTTAGTAGTACACCTGTAGAGCATTTCACATGAAAATATCTTGCAATGTTACAGAATTGGCACCTGACCTTATGTATCGCATCCAATGTAGTTGAATACATGGCTCGCACACAACGTCATTGCACCCCTGCTGGTGGTGCAATGACACTCAGTGGTGCAAACCTTTTGCTGAAAAACCTCAAGCTCAGCAGCAAGGGCACTCCAATAGAAATTTAATTGCGCATGTCTAGGCAGCCGATGGATAATAGGCCCCAGCAGGTGTCTTGTGGCTCCGACGTAGCCGAGAAATTTAGCCAGTGCAGTACCACTCCTAGCCCCTAGCCTGGGGGGTCAGCATCATGCAGGAGTGACAGGATTAAATCCAGCATTACTGAATACAATGGCAGCTGATGCTGCATCGTGTCAAGGAAGGAAAAGCCAGCGCATTGCAGCGATGTACTGTAAAAGTTAAAACTTTTCAAATCCTCCCAAGTAGAGTGTGACACAGCACAAACAAGCAATCCCAGTTTATTTAATTTATGCTCGCAGGATATCACTCCGCCCTCCAACATTTGTAGGCCCTTAGACACGATCAGAGAGCGAAATGGCAATTAAACAAAAATATAGCATAACCCCAGGCTGAGCTAGGGTATGAACATTTACTTTTTTTTTTTTTTTTCCCTTTCAATACTTTACATCCTACCTTCCCTTAAAGGTTGGCATCTACAAATAAGCGTGCCGCTGCACCGCAGGGAAGCAACGTGGCAATCGGCAGCAAACATTCAGGATTGTCCACGGTTTCCCGAATGGTGCTCTTGCCGTATGGGCCCAGTCTGAAAATTCGTGCCTCGACTAACCAGCTTCGTTGACACAGCCAACAAATTCACACGCGCATCACCACAGAA
Source organism: Ixodes scapularis (assembly GCF_016920785.2). Taxonomy (NCBI): domain Eukaryota; kingdom Metazoa; phylum Arthropoda; class Arachnida; order Ixodida; family Ixodidae; genus Ixodes; species Ixodes scapularis. The sequence continues at coordinate 11,335,319 of NW_024609837.1, forward strand.
CTGCGTATCGAAACGTCGCCTTCTCGAGCAGACAATTTGGCTATCACACTTCTGCCTAGTTTGTAGAAATGCCAGGACATCACACGGGTCCGAAATTCCCGATCGCAAAGACTCTCTTGGTGCTTTTTCCTTTACAACCGGGTCAACGGTACGTTGTCCAGAGCCAGCAACCTCACAGAACACCTTCTATACCCGGCGTCAACCATTTCGTGCTACGCCTTCGAGACCGCGTGGCTTCCGCAGTGCTCAACACAGTGTGGGGAAGCTCCTCTTCCCTCGACAAAGTGTCACAAAATCGTTGGCACCGGGTATAGACAATGCCTAAAAATCCTCCAAGCTAGACAAAAATTTACAACTTTTATTCGCAAGATATAAATAACGCGAAAGGCCCTATATCGTGCCATCTAAAACCCGGTTACCGATTCTCGAAGCAAACCCAAAATGCTCCTTTTTTTGTTTGGCTAGAGTTTCAAACCAGATTTTATGCACGCTCCGAGCAACAACAGAAAGTGAACAGTACCACTAAAAAGACCTAGTGCTTGCATTTATTAATTTATACACCCAGCAGTCCAAATCATACTTTGCAGGTTACAAAAAAAAAAAAAAGGGATAATGGAGGCAGAGTATACATACACTGCGACAAAAAACTCATCGTAGTCTCCGGGCAAAGATAAAAATAAAAAAAAAATAACCCCACCCAACTCAGATAGAGAGAGAGAGGCTTGGAGAAAAAAAAAACTTAAGGCACTTGGACTGACAAAAAAAAACGCGGCGAGAGAAACTTCAGCGTCTGCCTCCGCCGCCCCTCGTTCGACATCTCTGGCTCGCAAAAATATAAAGCTGGGGCGGCGGACGACTCCCTTTTTTGCCTTCCTCGCCATGCCTCCTCTCTCAACTTGCCTCCTGCACAAAAATAACGCGGGACGCTCCTCACCCCCGCAGGCTACCCTCTAAATAAAACAATAAAAAAGGTCTCACACTGCAGTACAATAGCAAAAAAAGAAAAATGGGAGAGGAAACGACAGAAAAAAAAAACACGAGGGATCCTCATTAGCCTTTATATACACATTTCAAAGAACTGTCTCGCTTTCTTTTTCTTCTCTTCCCCCAGTACCCAAGTTGTCGCAGTCCTAGTAGTCGTAACCACCCTTTGCAGCTTTTGTACGATCTACCTCTTCTAACAGACAGAGCACTCTGTCATCCCTGTACTGACTAGGGCCCTTCCCCAATGCGCGCACACACAAAAAAAAAAAAAAAAAATGCAAGAGCAATTATTTGGATTAAAAAAGAAACTGGGACAATCCAAGCACCCATTTCCCCGGAACTGTTTGCGAACCACGGAGCTCGGTAACAATCTTTCTTTGCCCCCCAAAAGAAACGCTAGACGAGAAAAAAAGAAACACTGCAGACGTCGTGGAGAAACAGTCGACAGACGGAGACGAAGGTCGAGACGTCGTGAATGCACACTGCATGTGCCGAGGAAGAAAACCCCGGACGGCGAGAAACCTGCTCCGGATGGAAGTCCGTGGGGATTTCCTCCGTGAGGTGGTGTCCAGACGTAGTTTCCCTGTATATGCAAACACCGTCGAATCCCACGCGGAAGGAAATGCTCGCCTGTCCGGCGGAAGTGTCCACTAAAATTCCCGTCCAGGTGAGGCCGTCTGCACGAATTCGATGCGAACCGTCGTCGAGTCCCGCGTCAACGAAACTGCTTCCGCGCGCGACGCTTCGGGAGACAAATGTACTAGCGAAGGCCCGCCCGTGGAAAGAGCCGACGGATGGAACGAAAATCCGACATAAAAGCACAATCTGGGAGAACACTGCCGTGACCAAATGAAAACGGAATCCGTCGGAACCTAAGCCCGCCGAAAAAACGGGTCGTAGTGAAAAGCCTTCTCCACTAAAGTTTGAAGCTCGAATTCGAGGCAACACCCCGTCGCAACGAGGGTAGACTCGCACAAAAACCAGTTTGCCCGGACAACCTCACCTAGACGAAAGTCCCGTCCACAACAAAACCTGGCTCCAAGCCCGGTGGCAGGGTGTTCAGTGGTCCAAGGTTGCGGCCAGTCGACAGCAGTGGGCCTTGTTGTTCGCAATGGCAGAAAAGACTCAATAATATTAATAATAATGAAAAAAAAAAAAAAGTGTAGGGAAAAACATTTCTGCTGTAACGCTCCATACGAGAGAAGAGGGATAAGCTCTCGTACCCCACCCAACTTCCCCCTCCGGAACAATCTCCCCGTCGAGGGAGTGGTAGCCTTTCCCCTCAAGCCCCCCCCCCAACCAAAAACTGCCGTGCACTGCTGCAAGTACAGTTCCTAATGTGTCCACGGTATGCAACGCAGTCCAGCGCGGCGCAAGAGTCCCACAACGAACACAAAGTGCCCGGTTGCGTGCACCGTTGTGTCCTTCCACTTTGCATATAGTATCCTCGCATCCGTTGCGTCGCGCGAGTTGCTCAGTCCGTTTCCCTGTCGCGCCGCCTCCACACTTCCGGCCCTCCTCCGTGGTGGTGTCTCCGTCGTCCGCCGGGGGCGCGGAACTAGAGGCGCCGGAAGGTCGCAACGTCCGTTCCGGCCGGCCCGACTGCGTCAAGCAGGAAACGGTGAAACGAAGGGGAGAGAGAGCCGGAGGAACGCAATACTGTCGCGGGCACCGCACGCAATCCTGGCGTCCTTCTCCCGACGTAGTCCGCCCTCTCCCCCCGGGCCGTCAGTGGCGAGGGGTCACCCTCAGTGGGCGTCCTCGGCGGGGGGGCTGCGGTGCCTGTGCGCCCCAAGCGGCTGGCGGCGGTCCCGCGAGTGCGGCCTCTGTTCCATCCGGCGATTCCCGCGCTGGGGCAGGGCTGTCGGGGTACCTTGGTCCCGCTGGGCTGGGCTGCAGCCTGCAAGGAACAAAGGCGGAGCGGTCGGACCGTGGCACGGGTTTGAATCATCCGAAGATTGGACGCGACGAGGCGGGCCTTTCACTGTTTGTGCTATCGGTAGCACCATCGTTCTGCTAAGCCGTTCCCAGACTGCGGATGCCGTACCACAGTCCCCAAAAGGACACTTCAACCGTATTGACTTTGTGCAACCTCGCGTACAAGACGTCGCTAATACACACGTGTGCAAGTCCCGCTTCAGGGCGCTGCCATCTTGCTTTGTCGGGGTGCGCTTGGATGCGCCATAATATGATTACGAAGCCTCGCTAAGGCGTCGCTATCAGAATATGGCCGAGCCCAAGCGCACCCCACTGGGCAAGATGGCGGCGCCGAGACCGGACTTGCCAACGTGTACAATTTTCGGTTTGGGCGGTACACGGGAACATTCCACGTTCCCAAACAGTTCGATGTCGCAGGAGCCGGCACATCAAGCTGTCGATTGTTGGCATCCTGGCAATTCATTGCCGATTTTCTGGCAAAAGAAACGACTGAACGCAAGTGTCGAGTCTATTCGGTGACAATGAGGAAGGCGCAGCACACATCACCGATCCACTGCCACGATCGCAGCGGGCGACGGCACCACACAAGTGCGACATCACTAGATGGAAATCGAGGGACTACAAAAAAAATTTAGAGCTGTTACCTTTACGACATCTAAAACGATGCCTAGGGGACGACCTCGGGGGCGCCGCCTAGAGGACGACCTCCGGGACGACCCCAGAGACGACTTCTAGGACAACGCCTAGAGGAAATCAACTTATGCAATCTTGTGCGCAGCAAGGACGAGGACAAAAGGGAGAACAGGACATAACAAGGTGCACAAGATAGCATTGCGGCAACCCGACAACCAGCAAGCCAGTTACCACCATCGCTCGTAGATTGCGGTAGCTGTCCAAACTTTTATCAATACCCCGTTCCACCTTCAGTCTGAGCGCAGTGGACGCCACAGGCCATCCCAGCCGATCCCACGCCGGGAAAAAATTGCGTGCCCTGCAGGTTTGGCAGAGGGACACAGGGAGCTCGAGGTCACATGACACTCTCCCCACGCTGGATTGGCTGGGATTAGTCCTAGCGTCCGCTGCGCTCGGACTGAAGGTGAAACGGAGTATAGGTGGCGTAAGCTACCACCCGATCCAAAGGGCTCAGCCGGATTCATCCATCCATCCATTTGTGTCGACACGCTGCTCGCACGCGGACGTGATTTTGGGGAAACTAGCCCTTAACAGCTCCGCTGTAAAAGCGTCGGTCGAAGACGGATTAAAGGCTCTGCAGTGAAACCGATAAGCCCAGAGTTGCAGCATCCCTCACCGCCAGAGTTGCGGAGCCCCGGCTTGGTGCACCCTGGGCCCTCCTTGGCTGGCTGCTGCTGCTGCTGATCCCGGTCGGGGGCTGCGGCCACCGCCGCTCGACTCTTGGCCATGGCGGCCACCTCCGAGTAGGTCAGCCGGCGGCCCTCTTCGGCAGCCACCTTGGGTGCACTCTGCGGCGGGAAACACAAAACCGGTCGTGTTAAGAGCCTAGGACAAGAGATTCGCCACAACCTCGCGCATTCTGGTGGCCTCGAAAAAGATGGAGCACGGACACAGACTTAGATAGTCCCAGATTGCCAGCGAGGTGTTAGTAAACAAAACGCTAATCAATACCAGATTCACCTCGGTCTCTGCGACCAAAATCGTTGATGCTAGCGGCGCCGAGGCTGAAATCGTGAGGTTCCATTTCACAAGCGTTGTCCGCGAGCATTTTCTGCCGCCGGGACGCGCAACGTTGGTTGCAGGTGCGCACAATGAATTTTAGGGGTCTCCAATATCGATTTGAATGCCTTAGATCTCAGCAGAATTAAGGGGACACACCACCTGGGATGGTCACCCTCGGCTTAAAATTAACGAAATTTACAGTGTAGGCTGGTGGTCATGCTAAAGGGTGCATAACAAAATTTCAGGTCTGTCCGTTACAAGGGAAGAAAACTAGGGCAGCTTCTATTGGCAACACGCCTACATTGTTAATCTCTAGTCGGGAAACCATCGTAATATTCAAGATTTTTATTGACTACCGTAAAATCCCGTAAAGGCAGCGCCGTCGCCGCCCGCCCCATTGGTCTGCAGGGTCAACTGCAGTCGGATCCAAGGCGAAAGAGAGTATAAAGTAGAGCCTGCTCTTTTTCTGCTTTACCGTGGTTGTTTTCCTCCGTCCATCTCGGTACCACCAATGCAAATAGCTGCCACGCACCACTCCTGTCTTCACCTTCACCCCCAAAACGACGTGCACGAATCTGGAGAACAAACGCGGCAGTGGGCCGCGGTTCCAAGAGGGTGCTCACCGCAACTGGAGGCTGCGTCGCTGGCGCCGCAACCGGTGCCGAGGTGGTACTGGGGCCAACGGCCGGACCTTCTTCCGCAGCCGGCGCGGCAGCAGGCTGGGCCGGTGAGGCCGCTGGACTCTCCATCCTCTGGGCCGGCGCTGCCTCGGCGCCCTCTTGCTGAGGCGCACTCTCCCGCCTCGCCACGACGATGGCAGAGGCTGGCCTTCGCCTGGAAACGCATGGGGAGGGGCACGTGAGGCTCGAGAGAAATTCTAATTTTTGTAACTATCCAACACAACAACGCTCCCACAAAAATTGGGATGAGTCAATTAGGGAGTTGGATCATCGGTCCGGCGAACGCACTGCAGGAAAACCGAAAGTCGCCGAATGTCCACACAGTGCCTGAAGACCCATACTTCGTTTCGGAACGTAGTAGCGCTCGAATTGACAGCTGCGAGGAATAAATCACCGCTACATTAGTTTCGCGCGAGCCCAAACAAGACAAGTGGCCAAATGGGCAACTGGAAAAACGCATAAACGGGAACACAAGCAGGCGCCCCATAAGGTAAAACCGAGCGAGCAGCGAGCCTAAGAAGGAATTTAGGATACACGACCATTCTTGCCAAAAAAAAAAAAAAAACTGAAAGGCTATCAAGCAAACACACTACACCAGCGACACAGAAGGAATGCAACTTACGGTGTGTTGGACGTTGCTGCAGAAACTGGCGACGCAGGTGGCGTCAGCATCACGGGAGGAAAGTCGCCGCCGTTGGTCAAAGTGGCGCTGTCCTTCGTCGTCGGTGCCACGGACGGCGCCGGTTGCGTCGCCACCACTGCCATTGCCGGCGTGGCAACCGGTCTCGTCGCCGTCGCCACGGATCCCGGACTCAGGGAGGACTCTGCAGTCTGCGTCTTGCAGTCCCTGGTGGGCGGCTTGGCCACGGCAATGGCCGACGCCGGCGGGCCGGCAGTTGTGGAAACCTGGGTGGCGGGTGGCACGCCGGTGCGACTGGCACCGCCCCTGACAATGTCCGAGAGGCGGCTGCTCGCCACCGACGACGACGGTGTCGCGCTCTCCTCCGACGGGGTCCCCTGGCCACTGGCTTCCCCTTCCTGCGCCCCGGCGGGTGGACAGAGTTTACGCGACAGCTCCGCGATCGACGGGCGAGAGCCATGTTCGGTTTAACTTTGGGGACGCCGAGAGCCGTCCTCTCCGCAGCCTATTTCGCGACCCTAGGGCCGGCGACGTGATACGTGTGCCGAGAAAAGTAAACCAGGAACCCGCAGGCACAAGGGGCCAACTGGGGCTCCAACGATGCATCACCTCGGCGGAATGATGTTGCACCCGCCAACGAACGGCGCCCCAGCGAAGGGGTACACGCCGTAGATACCTGGGGTGCGTCCACGACGTTTCGTGCGCAGCGGACGAGGCGGCGGGAAAATCGCGAAGCTACGGCAACTGTTGGCGACTGCGGGCGGTTTCAGAAACTCGCCTTCTGCTCCCCAAAAGCAGAGCATGGTCGCCGTACTAGGGAACCTCTTCTTCCACTAACCCCATTGGGTTGCGTGTACTGTAGAATACTGCGCATCTGCCCAGTCCACATCAAGTGCCCATTCCCAAATTTGCAAAATCTGAGGAAATACGCACAGTACATTTAATATGTAAAATTGATGACCAAAACAGCACCCATCCCCCATTCTCTCGCGATTATTTCTAAATTTTAAGGCGGCGCGGGCCGGTATTTTACGGTAGTTATGAGCGCGTGCTTATTTGAGTCTCTTCTAGTCTCAGGAGCAAAGTGCGGCAGGTGGCTTCGCCAATGGTACCACCCTCTCTTTTCTCTTGTAGTTAGGGTATGAGCCTGGTCGATTCTCGAGCTGCCAACGAGCAGAGCAGAGCGGCACCGACGCGTCATGACCAATATTCGCAGAAATCCAAGTGCCAGTCTAGGCATTTTCCCATTACAGACTAGTCTGGATGGCACAGCTAATTGTGACAGCAAGAAAGCTGAGCAAGCTGGACTACACTGCTTTCAGCACAACAACTGTCCCATGAATTGCGCTTTTAGTATATGTGTACGAGTCTTTAAGTCTCCTCTAACCTATGATGAAACAAAGTGGGCAGAGATGCTGTGTGATACTTATTTGTACCATTGTACCATACCAAAAAAAGATAAAGATATTTGCATTTTTTGCTTCATCCTGGCGTAGGTTGGTAGCAAAAATCGAATTTTGATGCAAGATGTAGCAGAATATTGTTCATGGCACAATTTAGCACAGCAGTTTCATCATTGATCAGTATGATATATTAAACCCATGGGGTGAATGACGATTCCATAAAATTATCGAGCATGTCCAAAATATCGGCGCCCGAAAAATCGGTCTGTGACTGTATTGTAAGTGACTGCACCAAATTACAATATGATGGGAGTGGCACCTGTGCAGGGCTCCAAAACTTTACAAAATATCACACCACCTAAAAATTGGCTGCACATTTTCTAAAGACAACTTTACATGGGGTGAAACAAATGATTTTTGTGATTGGGAAAAAAATATAAGCGATTGTGACCACACAATGTGCATAAAGCTCTTCGAATAGAAATTGGGTGAGTAATGTTCAAGTTATTCAAGTTATCCCCTGCACAAGCACACCCGATTGACCAAAAGTGTGTTTTGAGGAAATAGGGCTTGAAGATCAAGTGTCCCAGTTTTCACTTCAGAAGCCCCCTATACAGTAGTCTGCACTGTCTTGTGTTCATTTCGGCGCCTTTCTGCCACGATCGCTTCCTTGCTCGTGCCTTCTTCAGCCTCAGTGCATCTTCTTTCCAAGCTCTGATCATTGTTAGTTTGCCAAGCTAGAGTTCCAACTGTAAGCATTTGCACACACTCGTTGCAGAACCAGCGCTAGCCCGCAAACAGCTTCTGCCGCTCCAGTTTCCACTGTGAACAGTGACGCGCATTCTTTTTCAAGGGGAGGGGGGGAGGGGGGTGCATACCAAGGATCTTGGTCGTCATCAGTAGATGTCACGTGGCGAAAAGTTGGCACGATGGCTCGTTGCATCTCTTCGACATCACTTGCATTACTCTCAAAGGCCCAAAAAAAATAATTCGTAGGCCGCTTGGCGAGATCCTGAGTGAGGCGCCCTTTTTCTCCCAACGGCCGTTGTGTTTTGTTCTTGTCTACAGGTCCAAGTGGTGCTGAACCCATGCACTTGGCAACGTGGTTCGGACATTCCTCCTTGACAATACGAAACAAGCAATAACCATTGTCCCGACAGAGAGCCTGATGCGTTCTGCCGTCGCCATTGGAATGTTTGTGGTGAATCGGAGCCCGTCGTGACCGAGAGACCTGCGGAGCAGGACCAGGGCAGCCTCAGCTTCCATTCTCCTAGCCTTCACAGTGGTGTTTTGTTGGCAGTCATGGCTCTTCCACTCTTTGTAGGTAGTATGCTACACTGCTGCCTTTGAGGGGTATACTTCCCTCACAATGGCAGCAGACTCTGCAAAAAAAAGTTGCGAGCATGGCCCTTAAGGTCGGCAAGAACTGTTTTTACAGGTGCTCTTGAAAGGTTCCCTAAGGCAGCCCTCTGTGCGAGATGTTCAACGTAGCACAAAAATTCAGGGTTTCTGCCGGTTTTCTGGATCACCTGCATGGCTAGAATGTTCACCTTGAACGCTCTTGAACTTTCAAGTCGCGGTGAAAACCAAAAAGAAGCAACTTTGCTAGTCGCGGCAAACTAGAAATTTCACGGCCAGGCCGTGCTTCATTGATTTCATAACATCTAGGCCAGCTTCGTTGCATTCACTGCATTCGTTTCTTTCAACCTTCCGCGAATTTGTCTGCTATGGCCTGTGCCTGACCTGGCTCTACGAAGCTCGTTTGCAAGTGTGCATCCACTGTCCTACCTCTGTCGGAGGAAATGCAGCATTCATTCTCTGGAGTTGAAACCACCTCTCGCAGGGGCTCTCTTGCCGAACTTGGCACACTTTCGGAACCAGCAGTTCCAGTAGTAGTTCCGTTCACGGCGGTCGTGGTTCCACCGTCTCCGCCTTTTCATGCCGAATCGTTCGCTTGTTTTGCGCTTTCTCTTGAAAGATCAGTTGGGCATGGCGAAGAAATCTTTGCAACTGAGAAAATTTCAACTTTTGACGGTGTGCGTGGCACAAGTCAAAGCGTCAAACAAGCGCGCTCAGAGACGACGGGGGGGCAAAAGCGCGCTGGGAGTGCGCTTTTGCCCCCCCCGTCGTGCGGTTACCACGACAACTGGAGGAGTGCCCAACTGGAGCGCGCTCTTTTATTGCGTGTTCAAAGGAGCCAATGGGCACCGGTGCACGGCGTCGCGCGTTTCGACACTTTGCGTTCTTCCCAGACAAACCAGAGGTACGGGAGTTACTCCGACGGAAAGCAGAAAATGCGCTCTTTTGAACGCGTCCAAGATGGACACATTGCGTCGCGTTGTACGCAGTAGGGCGGTTTTTAAAATTTACGCACGGCTTCATCAACTTTAAGCCTGCGCATAGAGTTCATTTCGCGTTTTGCCTTACTTGCCAACTTTGCAGACCCATAAGAAGTAAGTAGCGGCTTTAGAACACCCGAAGCGACCCCAAAAAGTATTTTGAGAAAATGGTGAATTTGACGACTTTTCCAACTTCGAACCCCCCCCCCCCCCCCCCCCCCCCCCCCCCCCTTTTGGCGGAGCAACCTGTATGTCTGCCAACATGCCGGAGGTCGTTGAAGCGACACCACCTCTTGAATAACACGGGCATGCGATCGTGACTGGGACAACTCACCAGGAAGCCAGGCAAGGGCGGGAACGCGGCCTCCTCCAGGTCAAACTTGGGGGCCTCCAGCTCCTCTTTGGCCTTGGCTCCTGCTCCGTCCGCAATGGCGCCGTCCTGAAACCGTACAACGTGCTCCACCGTTAGCAAACAACCCCCGAGTGGTTCTCTACAACAAGCATTAAGGAATGGCCACAAAACTTCCCCCCCACTGTCTCTCGCCCGCAACTCACTAAAAAAAAAAAAAAAAAAAAAAAACTCACCGCTTTTGAGCCATTTTCTTCTTTTTTCCTACGTCGTAACCGGTTCCTGTGGGATGGAATAGAGAGATCTCAGAGCAACCCCAAAGAAAGTTCTGAAATTTAGGGCCAACTCTGAGCGAACATGAGCAAGAAACACGACACTGAAACCATCGCAGCCAAGAGTAAGAAAGCTAGACATCAACTCTTGAAGGAAAATTGCATTTCTTTCAAGATACAACCGCATGTACTCGCGTCTATGGATGTCCCGAGAGGTTAAACCAGGAGCCCCGGGCACGGGGGCCCGTGTGGGGCTCCAACGATGCTCAAACCCGGTCAGTTTCATGTCGCACCTGCTTACGAGCGAGGGAAGCCAGTGGGGGGGCCTCCTCCGCAGATACCTAGGGTGCTTCAACAAAGCTCACGAAGGAAGTTAAACCGACGCTGGATCTCGAGGAGATCCTTTCAATGTCCAACCATGCAACGAAATTCCTTTGAAAGACATTGGTTATTCGGTGGTAAATACGCACTTCCATTGTTCCCACTATGTTCTGTTCCGCCATATGCCAGAGTGCCAGTCAAAGGCTAGAATACTTACGAATATCGACGCACACACTTGGAGGGACATTGGTCTTTGGAGCAAAAAAATTCCTAAAACTCGATTCTCTTGGAAATGGCGATGTTCTTTTGAATCTACCAGGTTTCTAATTTCAGAGATAAACATTCGAGCTATAAATTTTAGAATGTACAACAAGCGGGCTAAATGTGCATTGAAGTGGACTCTAAAACTCAGCCTTCACATAAGACAATTTTTGGACTTGTCGAAAATTTGCGAAACATACCAATATGTGAAGTTCATTTAGTTTTCCTCTATGCACCATTGACTCAACTTCTTATCTGCATACAACATACTCATCTTACAACAGACCGAACCTTGGTCAAAATGAATGTTTGCTATAACGAGCTTAGGCTGTAGCACAATTTTTGGACTCTGAGAATTTCCAAGAATCCCTCCTGCAAATTTTCAATGAATAAAAAAAAAATTTTTTTTTTTGTGAAAACGGTGTTTAAAATTATGACGAAAATAATCCCTGGAGAAGGGGAACAAGAGGGACAAAGGACAAACACCAATCTCCAAATGCAGCTAGGTGACTGGTGCGCGACCGAAAAAAATCCGCCTGGTCCGGGTATCGAACCCAAGACCTCTCCATTACAGGTGGAGTGTAATGGAGAGGTCCCATTACACTCCACCTGTAATGGGACCTGGGAAGTTGTCTTAGGTTGGAGTGTGGATTTTTTCAATCGCTCACCAGTCACCTAGCTGTGTTAGGAGATTTGTGTTTGTCCTTTGTCCCTCTTGTTCCCCTTCTCCGGGGATCATTTTCGTCATTCTTGTCCAGCTCGCTCGCACCTTTGCATTTAATTGCATTATAATTTAAAATCAACTTCAATGCATATTTAGCCTGCATAGACATTACTCCACATCTAGGGCAGATAGGAAAATAAATTTTTTGCAACATGTAGCTAGACGTGCGAAGCATATAATGTTGAGAGAGTTTTCAGTATAGGTCTAAAAAATATTTTCAATTTATCTTTTGTTCTATTACTTGCCGGTCACACATTGAGCACTGAAGTGTGTGGTAAAATCACTAATACTGAGTAAATCTTCAAAGTTCTTCCAACATTGCATTCTTTATACTTAGTAATATCTGGCCACGTGTTAAAGAGAATATTTTGTTGAGCAGTTTTTTCTCTATTGTTCCTCCAAACTAAGACAGGCGAGCTATATCTACTAACTGAGAAAATGACCAGACATTTGAAGTCTGCTACAAAAAAAAAAAAAACCGAGCAAGCTTGTGCAGTTTCATTGGGTTTGGTGATAAAATAAGAAAAGCTGCAAGACCAGCGTTCCACTTGAAGCTCAAACCATAGCGGATGAACTGCAGGTGACTGGTATACCTATGCACTGAAACATGGCAAACTCCTTGACGTTGCACATTCGACCCCGCACAATTGTCCCCCGTCCCCGCTGGCTCAAAGCTGCATTATAACAATTGCAAGTAGCTCGTACAAACTCCCGCACAGCTACAACTTGTCACCAGGGCGAGAGAGGGATACGCCACTCACTCGGTGTACTTTGGGGGCACTCCCTCCTTGCCCTGGAGCAGCCCCGGGTCGCCCTTGGGGCTCCTCTGGTAGAGCGAGTAGAATGCGCCCCCTCCAGACGCCGTACCGCCGTCCCGCTTGGAAGCCGGCAGGAACTCCTGCAGGTAGGCCCCCGCCCCTCCTCCGGCCGCCGTGCCCCTCAGGGGGTAGGGGGGTGGGGCCAGGTAGGCCGGGGAGTAGCCCCCCGCCCCCAGCAGGGCGCCCCCCGCCTGCCTTTCGTAGAAGCCCCGGGAGTCGCCCGCGTCGTAGGAACTGCCCCCGGAGCCGCCACTGCGCCACCCCAAAACGTTCCTCAGACGCCGCACCACCCCCCTTCTTCAAGGAGCGTCAGGAAGCTACACTTTTTACTCCAATTATAGCAACGATTGGAAATGCATAGAAAATTATGATTTCTTTTGTGGATGGCTACATGCACAAAGCAGATACATGGTCATTTCCACAGGCCTACAAATCATAAGCGATTACGCCACGCATGAAACACCGGTGAAATGTATGACAAGTAGTCGTCACTCAAGAACGTTGTCCATTGTGGACTGTTCAGACTGCGTGTGACACCTCAAAACAAAATTAAATACCGTAGAATACCGCACATCCTGCCATTCTACGCTAAGCACCCATTCCCAAATCTGCGAGATCTGAGAAAATATGCGATTATGTCCAAATTTCGAGTGGGCACTTGCCCGGTATTTTACGGTACATTCGTACAGCAAAAAAAGTTGTCCATCGTCAACTACTAGCCCCAGTGAGCACGCTTCTCATCTAGCACCGGTGCACCGTGGAGAAGAGACGCCCGTGGAAGCGAGCTTAGCGGGTGTTGCTTCTCCGCAGGTGCTCGGAACAAAGCGTGCCCAATGGGGCGGCGCAAACGGAAAGCACGAATTATGGCACGAAATGGCAGTTCGAATTTAGTGGCTTACAAATACATTGAAACCACGGCAGGACAACCAAAATTATTTAAAGATGCTTTAATTAACCAAAAGTAGGAAATATACGAGTTTCAATTATTGCGAGTCCACTCTATATGTCAGTGACTGAAAGGCACAGTGAAAATTCGCCACCACGAGTGTTCTCTAGCCAGTAAGAACGCACTGGAAGCTCCAATTCCAGCTCATGCTCCTTGCCATCCGCCAGGGGTTGGCTGGACATCTGATGAAGTTTTAGCACAAGCAGAAAGGTTCCACTAGAAGCAGGGCATTTACTTCTTTCTTACCCTCTCTCCCGACTATACTTGTGTCTCACTGGCAAATTTCACTAGGCAAGCTCAATGGTGCAAGGGTGTGCAATAGAGAGAACGACGCCATGTCCTTTATAATTTTGCTGGCCTCGCCTGTATCCCGGAATAAAACGGCGACGTTTCTTTAGCGTTCTGTCGTCCCGGAAGGCTCGGTGCTCTTCGACAACTCTCGATGCCAACGGTATAACGACACCAACGTTTAGTATGTGGTTAATGAAGTATAGAAATAAAATGAATCCAAGATTCAGCCTCAATGTTACGCAACCTTAGCACTGCCTGGCACCATGCAGTTATCCCGCTTTGCGACAAAAGCAGCCTCGAACGTTTTCAAACCAACCAAAAGCCGTTCCTCAAACCAAGACTACAAGCAATCAGGTTCGAACGGACTTCAAACAAAACCTAGCCTATATTAAACCTAAGAAAATCACAAGGGACAGAGGGTGGGATAGAACCAGAGAAAGCAAAGAAGCTACGCTCGGCGCTTAAAATCGTGGCTGCCAGCTACCATCTGAAGCTTTAACTGGAATCAGAAGAAACGCTTTCCATCCTCTAGAAATATTAAAACTGTCCTCGACAGAGGAAGACAAAATCGCTTTTATAAGTTGCCACGACCACTGGGGAGTTTTCTGCCAACATCCACGGACACATTTATTCGCAGACCCTAGTGCACAACAGCTTCGCTCTAAAAGGTTAGGGGAAAGAAGCGCGACATTATCGGTAGTTGGGTGGCGGGAGAAGCTCACCCCTGGCGCATGTAGGAAGACTTGGACGAGCGGCCGCCACCGCCACCCCCCTGCCAGAGGACGGGGAACCCGTGGCGGCCCGTGCCTCCCGTGCCATTCAGGGGCTTGTAGGTCGCTTGCGGGGCCAGGCCATTCATGGAGAACACCTGCAGAGATCACAGAAGGGAGCTCGAACTCGCCCACGACGACCCGGTCCCAATACAAGTTCGTCCGCCCTACGAATTTCCATTCCGGGGGTTCCGTACTTTGTGGCATACCCCCAGCATCTACAAGCAAGACTGTCAGAGCAGCAGCGTTACCTCGATTTGGTCACGACCGCACAGAAGAGCTTGTTTCATGCATCGTTAACAATAGGGGCAAGCATGCAGAAAAGTCGTAGGATACGGTGCACTCTATTGGCCGACAAACGTTGTGCAAACCGACTGTGACCACCGACAGAACACATTCGTTACGAGTACAACCACCGTAGAGAGAATGCAAGAGACGTGTGGTGCAAATGTCCCGAAGGAGACGGTCCAAGACGCCTGCTTCCTGCAGACCACTCGTTGCCGCATTTGTAAGAACGGGCAGCACCACTCGGTGTCGCATCGTTAAATTTTCCAGTTAGCTGCAGTCAACGAGTGAACCTGACATACCGGCTTCTTCTAAAGGACTCCGTCGGGTCGTCCGGGCACATAATTTTCCTACGTCAAATGAAGTGTACACTAGTCCCGCAACTAGAAATAGAAAGCAAGACCATCGTACAGAGCACTCCCCGATACCACCCCAGCCGATTCCTCACTATAAACGTTTCCTGGAGGTCACGTGACACGCACGCAACGTTCAATCTGCTCAGATGACTCGTAGCATCAGCTCCAGTCTGGCTTCACATGGGACACTACCTGGGAAACCTCAATTTTTGAACCGCCCACTCAAAATTTGGGGGTTTTACGTGCCAAACCAACGATGGGCATATGGCACGCCCCAGCGGAGGACTGAGGATTAATTTCGACCACCTGGGGATCTTTTGACGCGCAACCGAAAGCTCTGTTACCACGGCGTCTTCTCCGCAATAAGCCTCCATCAGATTGCGGGCACCTCGGTCGGGAAACCGCCCACTCAATCGGCGTGATATTCGCAGGTGGTGTTTGTAGCCCTATAGAGGCAGGACATGCAAAGTTTCAGCTTTGTGAACAAATTTTATGAGGTACCATACCCCCAGAACAAAGTAAAGCATAGCATTTTATGGAATCAGCTCAATGAATCCACCAATGAAAAATGGTGCTGATAACCACATATTTTTCTCGCGAAATACATACTGGAATACCTGTTCCCAGTTACTATAAAAAGAAAAAAAAAAAAAGTATGCCGGATTGTTTTTTTCCATTTAAAAAGATTTGCAAATGACTATTTTTATAATAAAGGCACATGAAAATGATAAATCCAAGTTCATAGCACAGGGCTTCATAAACTTTCAGCACATAAAGCCGCAAATACTAAAGTGAAACGGAGGAGCGAGGGAATGGTCCTCACCGTGCCCAGGTCGAAGCAGGTGGGCGTGGCGGGGGTCCAGGTCTGCAGCATAGCTGGCGGGTAGAACGGGGGGTACACCTGGCCCCCCTGGGCGGCAGCTGCGGCGCCGGCGCCGGCCCCCGCGGGGCTGTAGTTCACCTGCGGGTCACACACCACAGCCCACTCAGGAGGGAGGGGGGGGAGAGGAGGACGGGGCTGGGATCAGGCTAGGTGTCTTCGCAACAGACGCGCGGCTCGCAAGCCAAGGCACTCCCCCCCGCAAGAAAAAAAAAAAAAAAAAAGATTACAACATACCTAAACGCATCTGCCCAAACTACAAGCTTACCCTAACTTTGCTTTCGCGACAACAGAGGAAAAAAGTGTAGTAAACCTCGACAGTTGTATAAATATGTCAAGAACATAAAAAATATAGCAAAGGTCTAAATAGAGAAACTGGCTCGAGATCATGGTGCAAGGTACTCTGTAGGTGAGGGCACAAAGCATGGCAAATGCTGCGACGCGTTCTAGAAAAAAGTTTCATTCGCATGCGCCCCGAGCACTTCCTCACTATGTTATAGGTAAAGGGATGCAAGTTTTCGACCCAGGAACCCTTGCAGACAATATGCTACAATGTTCGAAAAAGCCGCGGACCAAGGGCCAGAATGTGCCCCAAGTCTGGATCGAACGCTGCAGCTCGTACTGTCCGGAGGAGCACCTGCGAACTGCCCTTGCTACAGGCAGCTGTACCGCAATTTGGAAGCCCACCCACAGTACCGATCCAACACAGAGGTCGTCTAGAGGAGCACACATGTCGGGAGTCCATCACGTGCATTCTCCCGAGATGTGTGCGAGAGAATAAAACCTGTCCCGAGAGGTTAAACCAGGAGCCCCGGGCACAGGAGCCTGCGTGGGGCTCCAACGATGCTCAAACCCGGTCAGTTTCATGTCGCACCTGCTTACGAGCGGGGGAAGCCAGTGGGGGAGCCTCCTCCGCAGATACCTAGGGTGCTGGACGGTTGCGGTGACGAAACCCACACAAATGGCACTTCTGAGGATAGCTAATTGGGCTAACTTTCGGTGTGCGATCAAAAAAAAAAAAGTTAAATTGTAGGCCCTTTCCACTTCACAGAAAGATGGAGGACCAGCGTAAAGGTTATTTTTACGTCTAGGACGACCTCTCGGACGATGCCCGGAGGATGACCTCTAGGACAACGTCTAGAAAACGACCTCAAGGACAACACCTAAAGGACGACCTCAATGACTTCGAGGACGACCTCTTGGACGATGCGTAGAGACAACAGGGATGAGGACCTCACTATCTAAAAATGCCACGGACGGATGACTCACCCTGGTAGGCCCCCCCCCCCCCCCTTTTTTTATTTTCATTTATTTATACTTGCCACGACCAATGGGGAGTTCTGTGTCAACATCCACGGACACATTTTTTCCCAGATCCTAGCTCATGACAGCTTCGCTGTAAAAATGCTAGTTTTACACTTGGAAATCCGCTAAACTCGTGATTGCAGGGACGAAACCAAAGACAGCTGACTGTCCTTCCCAGTCATTAATGTTCGCTCTTGTCTGAACCAAGTCTGTCCTTCCCAGTAATTAATGTTCCGTCTTGTCTGAACCAAGTAACGCCACTTCTACCAAGGTAGCCAGGGCCCTGCAATTACTAGAACTGGGCCATCTTTCGGCATTCTTGAAACACAGAAATAGCAAATCATGCTAAAAATAGGGGATGGGCTATCTTTCAAGGTGGGGCATCTCTCTGGATATTACGGTAGTCTGCGAATAAACACACCCTGTCAATCACAAAACTCGTCAAGTCGAACTAGTCCGGAAAGCATGGTACACACAGAACCAACTTCAACCTAATGCCCAATAAAAAAAAAAAAAATAAAAAAAATAAACACAGCTTTTGGCAGCAGCTACCTGCAGGGGTCCCTGGTAGAACTGGTGTCCCTGCGGGGCCGCCGCGGCGGGTGCGGCGGTGGCCTGGGCCCCCGTGTGGGCGGGCCCCTGGGGCACGCTGTTGGCCGGCCCCCCCTGCGAGTGATGCGGCTGGGCCTGGGAGGGCTGGCTGGGCTGGGCGGGCTGGACAGGCTGGGGAACCACCCCCCGGGGAACGGGGGGAGCCTCCCCTAGTAGGTGGGGGGCCAGGGGCTGGTGGTGGCGCAGCCCATTCTTGTAGGGGGGAAGGAATGACGCCCTGGAGATGGGCTTCGCCTTGATGCGCGCCTGCGGGGTGGGGGGAGGACCGTCCAACTCTGTGGGGCTGCCCATATGCTAAAACCCGCACCCCCCCCGAAAGTAAAAAGAGTTTTCCGGAAAAAGAAACTTGACACATCTCGGATGATGCCTGTAAACCAGTATTACAGGAATGCTTCAACTTTGTTTTGCTACAGACTCCCAATAATTAAGTCTTCTTATTCTGATTTTCGACAATTACACATGCACGGTAAATCCAAGTGCAATCTCTGGGTCTGGTTAATTCTAGGAATTTTCTTTACATGCTCCAGAATTCTGCAGAGTCTGGGAGCATGTAAAAGCCTCGCAATCATGCTGACCAAAGTTATGTCGCACTCATGCGCACTTTATCGCTTTTATCAACTGTGTGCGTGGGTGCAAGCAACATGGCATTGTTCCTATAGAAGTTACAGAAGTGAGCGCGGTGCGTACGGCCAACAAAGCTTAGTTTAAAGAGTTCCCTACGAGATGTTCTGCCCAGAGAATATGTTGACGTCAACAGACATGCTGAGGTCTGTAGACCGCTTTCAGAATGTAAAATTGTGCAAGAGTTGGGTGTAGGAATGGTGACGTCGCTCTCCGTGCCTAGTGGCCCAGTGCCACTGACACGGAGTGGATGCAGCAAAGAAGCCGCTGAAGGCACTCACACTCCAAAAAAGGTTCGCATTTCGCAGAGCATAGTTGATACTGTGCAGCTTCGTCGGCGGCATATTACACGACCCCGTTAGCAGAGGCAAGCAAAAATCAACTTTTTCATGCTCCTGTGAGCTTCCAATTATTGAGTTGACTGTACGTCCTATTATCAGTCATTGCTATTGAGAGATTCCATCGTACACAGTTGCACGCAGTAAGAAAAAATGTTTGCTATCAGAGTGCACAAGATTATAACTTGGCAAGAACTCGTCCCAACCTAAGTAAAAGCAAAGCAGAAGAGCACTTCGTTTTCAGCTCCCAAAAAACCCCATACTTCAGCCTAAGCTTCGGACACGCTACACATCATACAGGCATGCTCGATGCTGGTGCAATACTACATTTCCCCAGAGACTTCTGTGGCGACTCAAGACACCAGGGCACACCCGAAATAGCCAAAGGATGTGTCCCGCTCCCCAGAGCCGCCTGTCGCGAGACATTGCTGTTCCTCCGCTCAATGCACACGCCTCCCCCACTGAACAAAGGAGGAGACTTGCTGCTGGTGCGGAGGGTGTTCACAAGAACGCATCACGGGTAGCATCGACCTCCGATGTTTCCTTGACGGTGTTTCTATCTCTTTGCACCGCTAGACAATATGAGCCGCGAGACTGCCATAATGGCAGCAATATGAAGTGTGATTAACTATGATTATGGTGGCAAAACATTAAAGCAATGTGCGCCAAGTTTTATCCAGAATGAGGCAACTGGGCAAAGGACACACTGCAAGGGACTGGTTGGGTCTCATAGTTAATACGGCACCTTGGCAACTTCCATATGGCCCCTGCCGAACCACTAACCAGATGGTAAAGTGGACGACAGACACACCAGGCAGCACCTGGCCAACTAGTAAAGTGACTGGCCGTAACGACCCTTCCAGGTTACACAACTTCCCCAGAATTCTTCAGACTACTCCAAAGAGTGCCCTCTCGACGGCACAAGACAAACACCTCGAAACCGACCAGCCACCATTCACAACAGAGTGTACCAAAGATCCTTAGGACACGAAACAATTCCTCAAAAACCAGAGGGTCGCAATTCCCCGGGAGTTGGCCACACCGCATACTTTGTTATTAACCTGATGTAAGGTGGGAGGAGCTATGTGCTCGTCGAACCGATCAACCGTCTCCCTTTCCTCACCTGACCACCCTTTCTCTCCACGTGGGTGTGGATGGAAGAGTGATCATGTGACACAGACGGACATACAACTTGTGTAACGGGCATGTAGGATCCACCACGCTGTCCGCTTGGGGGCAAACTGAGCGTAGGTAGTTCAGTAGCACTGCTCGATACTACAGGATGAACCGGGGCGCACAAAGTCTGAGTGAGCGAACAAACGGACTCACCATAATGGGTTTCCCCTGGAAGGAACGCACCTCCTCTCGGAGGTACCGGTACGCCAGCTGAGCGTCTTCGTCGGACTCGAAGGTGACGTACCAGCTGCTGTTGTGGGCGAACTCGCAGCTCAGGAACTGGGGGCACTTCTCCCCTTCAAACAGGGACTCTATGTCCTGCAACATGGGCGAGGAAGGTTCAAGGAGATGGGTAAAAGGATGCCCACAAGAGGGGTCAACGATCTCGCATCCCATTCACCAAAGCAACCTCTCGACAGCCTCCTCACAAAAGTTCACGTCCCACCAAAGAAAAAAAAACAACAAACAATTTGTTGCAATACACCAACTATTATTGGAGAAATTCCGCGCAGAGTTAAGTTGACCAGATTATGCTGCCTCCACGCACAGTGGCAGACCCAACCTAAAAATTGCTTACAAGTTTCATCCACACAGCATTTTGTTGTGAAAGCGAAGTGCGTTCGGTTTCAGCAGTTCGGAGCAAATGGAGCGAAAGCTCAGACCGCCGAACACAAGGGTCATAACTGAATTTCAACTCCACTTTTCCGTCTTAGACTGTACTGGTGCGAGGTTGTGTAATCGTTGTTCAACACGCATTAAAGACACGCCCCCCCTATTCGGTTAGCAGCGGTAGTCCTTTGACTAAACTTCCAGTCGCCACAACCGTCCAAACGCACAACGTCCAGTTTCCGTTTTCACCCGGCAAGGACTCACCTTGACGGGAGTGCTCTCGGGGATTTCTCGAAGGATGAGGACACACCGCTTGTGGTTCGGACGCACCTTCTCACCCGCCTCGTCTACCTGGACGTTTGGAGACTCTGCGTGGGAGAACGTGCACACTGACATGACATCCAAATCGACTGAAGGCCAGCATACACAACACATGTGCAATCGATTGTGACCGATCGCGTTGCAATTGAACTCGGCTGCTCAGGACGAGACAGCACATTGGTGACCTCTAAAGCAGGAGAGACACAGAGGCGAAAGTGGGCGCCGTAAGGCGCTCGCCGTGAGGCGTACTAGTCACACCGTGCAGCCTATTTTAAACCGGCCAGAGCTGAAAACAGCGAGGAAGCGACGTTGTTGCTACGGAAACCGCTGTATGACGCCCGTTTTCCGCGCTCACACGTCCCCTGCTTCAGGTAGCCTCGAAACCCTTTCGACCGGTGGACATTTCTTTTTGAGCCCCAATTTTACGTCGTGGGCTCAAAAGAGTCTCGACAAGGTTACGGGCAGCCCCTGACAAAGTTTCAAACAACTATTCCTCTCTAGCAAATAGTGCAAAACCTCCGGCACTGGCCAGGAGTGCAGACAGGTGGGGCCAGCGGGTTAAGCAGAGATCCTTAAGGGGGGACACTACCCAAAAGAGTAAATTTTTGAACCACTTGTCGGATTTAAATTATATTTACACTGCTTGTTTCTGTTGATGTTGAGAACATTTCTGCCAATTTTTGTTAACCTGGGTGAAGTACAAAAAAAATTGCAAACGTTCAAAGACGAAAGTGGGCGTGTCTGCTTAGGAAAACTATCGTTTTGAAATTACCTATAAATTTGTTGTTTTCATGTGTTATATTGCATTGGGAGAGTTCAAAGCAGATAACTATGGAGCTATATTTCTATGTCATACCATCTTTCATGACAAAAAAGCCACATAAATACATACAGTTTTTTAAATTTCCATCCTTTGTCCAAACTTTTAGTTCTTGAGCATGAAAAATGACAAAAATAAAAAATACAAGCTCATAGTTATCTTCCCCTTAAAATTTCACCCCAGAAAAATTCATAAAAATGAATCCAAGTTGCATAATAACAAAATGATAGTTTTCCTAAAGTGAAATTTATGCCAAAAAGTGGAATGGAGAAAAATGCGTTCAAAGTGCTCCAACCTCTACCTTTTGTTTAGCATCAGTGGACCGAAAATAATTTATAAAAAATTAACTATGCAGTGTAAACTAATGAAACTTTCTGGGAATACTCTCTAGATGTTGGTGGATGTAAATATGACATTTTTTAAAATTAACTTTTTTTTGCAGAAATTGTTTTTTCTGGGTAGTGTCCCCCCTTAAGAGGGAGCAACTCAAAGCACAAAAAGGATTTGCAAGTTAATGGCAGCCTGTGCAGGTTAGTTACACGCAGTTCCAGGGTTGACAGATTGCGCCTTCTCTCGGCGTAAGCAGTTACGAGGGACTGCAACACCCTCGAGCAAAATCAAACTGGGTAAAGCCGCCTTTAGTGCCACCCACCCCTGAGCACGTCCACGATGAGGCTGAGGTTCTTGGTGAGCCTCTTGATCTGGTTGAAGTTGGCCACCGTGCCGATGGGGACGTACTGGTCGCTGTCCATCTGGGACAGCAGGTACGTGTCGTTGGCCAGGTTCTCCCGGGAGAAGTAGTACTCCAGCTGCTGCATCAGCATCATGCGCAGCTCCGCCAGGGGAACATCCGCCTGCTCGGCAGCCCCTGGGGAACTGTTGCCGGCCGGAGTCTGACCGGGGTGGGGCATGGCGGCCTGCTGGGGGGTCCCACCATCCAGTGGGGGGACCCTCTCCGCCGCTACCTGTCCCCCTCCGGGGCTGTCCTCTCCCGCCATCCCTCCTCCTCGCCCATCAACCACCCCGCCTCCTGCGCATAGAGGAGGGAGGTGTTGAGACACTGGCATCGCGCTAACGGGTGGTTTGGACGCAGGCTGTCTGCGCCGCGGGACACTGTTAGTGCGAAAGAAACTACAGCACTTTTTTGCTCGGACACAATACTGAACAGAAAGTCGGAGTGCGTCCAAAATGGTGTATACTACTAGACATAACAGAACCCCGAGACTGCGGGAAGCAAAAACGACACATTGATTCTCTAAAGTCTCAGTCTGAGTCGGAAAAGGATGGTTTCTTTACTCGTGTGTTTCGAGAGGCAATCGTTTGCATTCTTTCTTTTTTGTGGTGTGGTGTTGTGTTCACCAATACTGACAAAGGCAGAATTTTACACCCGAACTGTCCCCCCCGAAAAACTTCCCCATGTTTGCGTACAATACAGAGGGCAGGCAAACATTTTTTGCGGGTTGCGATTTATGTGTACTACTGTCTGCGCCACATCAAGTGCAAGAGACGCAGAAGTTAGAGCGAGGGCCATGCTTGTACCGTGCACACATGTTAGTGTAGTGAAAGCACCACTCTAAGGAACACGCTTCCAGCATCAGCTAGACTCTTAAACATAGCGAAGTTATACACCAACATGCAGCCCTCACGTCACGGCGTCGCGGTTGACACTATTATCAAGGCGCATGCACAGATGCGAGTCTGGCTCCTGCGCACGCACAGTGACCGCACCTGGTGTCGACAAACGCAGATTTTCTGTAAACAGTGTACCAGTCATAGGTATGCAAGAAAAAAATCTTAGTAAAGTGTGCCAAAACGTATCAGACACACAAGTTTAAAGCCACAAATGACCTAAAGTTTCGTCAGTGGCTATCTTTTACAAAACAAAAGCAATATTACCCCTACTCATAACACGATAAATGGGCCAGAACTACATTCCGATTGCACATCGGGTAAAAATGCTACAGCTGTCCCCAAAACCGTTCTCCACAAACACACGCACGTGCGCACACACACAAACGTGTATCTGGGTGCATGCTTCAGCTATGTGCACCCCAGAGCCTCATTCCCACGCTGAGAGATAGTTGCCCGAGAAGCAGCTCAATGTACTCATAAAATGTGACATCACACCGACTGAGCTTCACGCTCTGCCGTCTGTCTACAAGAGATTAGCCCTCCTCACAGAAATTGAGCATCCAGAAATTTTGGCCCGTTATCGCCCTCCCACCCCGGACTGCTATCTCTGAACAAGCTCTAGGACAGTCTTCGTCGTCTGTTTCCCAGGTCCAAGTCTGTGTCATACAGACTTGGACCTGGAAAGCAGACGACGAAGACTGTGTATGGAATCCTCTACCCCAGAAACCTCCTTCCCCCAAAAGTTGAAAACAAAGTCCTTCTGGGCACTTTGCAAACACTTTGGACGAGGGAGCACTGTGGGTTTCTGACAGTAGACACCCTTTCCAAACTGAAAGAAGACTGAGGAAAACTTTATACTTTTACATCGTTAAATTTTGTTAAAGAAACTTTTAAGCCCACACACACGCAAAAGCTAGCATCCCCTTTCTTGTCTTGAGCATTAGAACATTGAATGTTTCCAGATTCCGACTGTTACGAAAGATCTTTATTCAATTAAGGGCAATTTTGTCGTTTTACTATACAACTCACAAGTACTTGTTTTTACAAAGCAGATTGTTCATACAAGGCTGCATGCCATGATAGGGAGACAAGTTCCCAAATTAATAAAAAGGCATATATATATATGCCTTTTTATTAATTTGGGAACTTGTCTCCCTATCATGGCATGCAGCATTGTATGAACAATATATATATATATATATATATATATATAAAGTTCCTGTTGCAGACGTTTGCTTGCAATCTGTGTAACCACACTCGGAGAACGTTCTCTGGTGCTTGGCTAACTTAGCAAAATTATCTATCTGAAAATATCTCAAGAAATTACGGGAATGTCAACATCGCAATTACGTCGAAAAAAAGTCACCACCCGTTTCACGACTTTACCGTTTACCCGAAACATTACGAAATCCGGGGACAAATTACGTCAGTCGCGTCACTCAAGAATTTCTCTAATCAAGACGATAACCTAAGAGTTGAGAAGAAAAAAAAAAAAAAAACACTTCTAGCATTTCGAGGGTCGGTTTCCGACCGACGACCTTTCGCGGAAATTGAAAAAATAAAAATAAAGCGTCGCCTACATTTTCCTCAAAGGCATACGCGCCGCGCCGCCGAGCGGGCAACACTGTGCCCGCAATCGCGTTTCGCCAAAAAAAGAAAAAGGAAAGAAAAAAAGTCGCACACGCCCTGAAGACAAAATACCGCTGTTATCATTCACAAAACGCGATTCAAAACCATACCCTGAACTAGTTTCTTTGCCGGCTGCGACGAAAATGCGGGAACTGCAGAAAAAGTAACAAACTACCAGGCATAAACAAATTAAAAAAAATACTAGGGTTCAAGCGCCAGTCGCAGCAAACGCACTACCAACCTTGACGACATTTGCAATCGCCCTTACAAACGGCGCCAAAATAAAAACAAAAAAACAAAGAGATCGACAAAAAAAAAAGTGTCCCGTGCATAAACACGCGTCCATTTTGAGGTCTGCCGATGTCTTTCCGATCACAAGCAAAGCTCGCTGACCGTGCCTAACCACACCGGATCGCCATCGCAGACGACGAACCAAGAACGAAATCGTTCCGATAACCGACGACCGAAAAGTTCAAAAAAACAAAGTCTCAAATCGCAGAAACTGGCGCCGTCTGCAAACCGGGCATCCTTTCGCCCAAGGAGCGATGCCTACGACCAAGAATGCCGTTATTGTTCGTTTCCCAACTTTATGTTGGCTTTTTTTTTTTTTCCTTTCTGGCTGCCCTTCCTCCCCGGTTTCACGTTACCTGCGAAGGCCCACGAGGGCCAGACCACGAAGCCCGCCACGGCAAGTCGCGGAGGTCGAAATTTCAGGGCCGGCTCCTCGCGACGAGACGACGGAAGGCACCACCTCGGCGGCCGCTCGGCCGCCAGCGACGGCGGGGAGGCAGTCGTTTCGCAGCGGCCGACATCGCCGAACGACGACGTCGGGAGGCGTCCTACTTGGTCTTCTTCGGCGCCGCGGCCGTACTCCCCGGTGCGAGTCGAGCGAAGGACGACGCCACGGGCCCAGCGAAACAACACACGGCCAGCGCAAAATGGCTCCCCCCCGAACGCCGAGCACGAGCGCTGGTGGCAGCTCCTCGCCGCCGCTCCTTCGGACGTCGCATCGCGGACACGAACACTCCGTACGCTACGGGGAGTCGGCCATCCGACGTGGCAGCAAAGAAAAAAAAAAATAACGCGAGCAGCGAAAGCGGCGCCACTGGCGGCGGCGACGATGACGCCAACGAGCAGAGATGATCATGTGATCAACGCGCGTTTTTCAACCCGCCGCGGTCGTTTACCCAACCCGAGCGACGCCGCCGGTCCCAGCGTTGACGTCAGACGCAACGGAAGCAGACGAAATGGAATAACCGAACGCCACTGGCGTCCTTGAATTGGAGCAGCGCCCTGATTGGAGATCTTATTTTATTTCTCCTTGTCTCGGGGTTTAGATTATGTTTCTCAACCAGCTGGCCTGTATACTTTCGCTCCTTCCCAATGGTTCGCTTTCCAAAAATATTTCATTAAAAAGGTTCCCACGACTGCGTGATGCACACAGTAAAGACTCCAGACTGGCGGTTGTACTGCACTGGCTAAACTTGTCATCTACAGCTGTGACACCAGACGCTCATTAATGTAACTTCCGGCTGAGTAAACGTACAACACAATTAATATTATAATTAGAAAAGTTTCCGAATGTTTCGGTACGAAAGTAAAGGAGGACCGTTCTGCGCAGGCCAACGAGTTATTACACCGATCGCTGGCTGACCTGCCACGAACTTTGTACGGAAGCACAGGCCTCGTCAGGCTTTGCAGCATTTTGTATATTAACACAAAGAACTGCAACTAAATTAAGTTTCCATGCGCCCCAAAAAGTAATCACATAACTCTGAAGTCAATGTCGCTGTACTTTTAAAGCGTAGATGTGAAATGATGAGATCACCAGGGCCTCGTTTCCCGGCATGAAGAGCTGGTAAATGAATATTGCACTCTTTTTCCATTAGAAAAGAAACAAACGAGGTAATGTCGAAATCACCGCCCAAGAGTAGTTCTCATTTTTAAACTGGACTCTTATCGCTGTAAATACCAAGCTAATTACAGGACCGGCCTTGCTTGAGGTACCGTCTTAATAACAGACTTGGGAAGTTTGCTAGTTTGTCCTCCTCACCACGCCCTTAAAGAAGAAAAAAAAAAAAAAAAAACGGTACGAGAGCGATATGGCGGCCTTACTAAACTTCTGAAGAACCGCCTCGGAGGAAATATAGAAACACCCAAATAAGGTAACATTAAGACAGTCAATTAGCGCAATATCATCAACTCCACTAAATATTCTTGCAGGGATAACGCACAAGAGGAAGAAAAAGAATATTCCGAGGGTTGAGGTAAACAAAATGTGCAGTGGAATAGAGCCTTTTCGTAAGTGCGCGCCATTTGTCCAATGTCAGTGGTCGGCGAAGACGAGGATTCAATCCCATGCCTCATGTCCAATAGGTGGATGGGTGGGTGGGTTCTAACGGCTGTACCCTTTATAACACGAAGTAGCTTGCGCCTCCTAACCTAGAAAAAAAAAAAAGTATGATTCCTTTTTTGCTTTTTCAAGCCAATTTTCCTTCCCATAATGTAAGGCAAACCCCCCCGAGACTGGGGAAAAGACGTAGGACAACACAACACAGAGCTTCAAACACAGCAGGAAGCAGACAAAACCTTCCCCTCAGCCTTTTTGGAACTATCAAAAGGCAGGCCCAAGAAGTGGCACCCACCAATGTTTGTGAAAATTGTTATTTTTTTTTTTAATGCTTGTCACGTTTTCACTTAGTGTTTTCGTTAAAATTGAAGAAAAAAAAAAAAAAAGACTTTTAGCTTTTCTACCGGGGAAGAATGAAGACCAGGGGAGCTATACAATGGAAAGTAATGGCCGGTCGCAAGTCGGTAAGGCAGAGTAGAAAGGCTGCCGCCATCTAGGAGCGAAGGCCGCAACCAGATACGTGGCTTGCCGCTGTCGCTCATAGATGGCGGTAGGTGTCCAGAGTTCGGTGTCTTCATTTCTTCCCGGGGGACACGACCCTGGGGAAACTAGCCCTTAACAGCTCCGCTGTAAAAAGACAGCGGGAGCTTTTTTTTAAAGCTTAGCATGAAAACCTAATCTGCTCATAATAGGCTTTTTTCCGAAATTCAGTATGGCCACTTCGATGACTATGATCACCTGAGGAACGGCATTATATGTGTCGTACCAATGGCGACCTTGTAGTTACTAATAATGGAAGAAGTTGAAGATGCTCTGAAGCGATTTATGCGAGGCCAACACGTTCGAGACATGCGCACGAAGAGCTGCGTAAGCGTTCACTCCTACCTCGGGTCTAGTCAATCTGTTGGACGCACATAATCAACTTTAAAAAGCACCTTGATGTATAGATGTCTATCACGATGTCAATATGAATTCGTGTTACATTCCTACAGCTTGTGTGTTGCCACGATCTAAACTGAGAGATTCGGAAAGAATTGCAAGGTGAAGTACACACACACTCTCTCGTCTGCCGTTGACTAGCGAGTGATGGCGCCCGGCAAAATGCTACAGACTGTAGGTCGATTGCCCCCATTTGTACGACAAAAGGTAAACTGCTATTAAAACCACCAGATGGCAAACTCAAGAAGGTAGGGTGATGGAAAGGAAGGTCGAGGAGGAAGAAGCAGACGGAACGCTAGAGAGAGGAGGAACCTCCTCCACTCTCCAGCGTTCCGTCTGCTTCCACTTCTCCGGCCTCTCCATTTTTTTTTTACTCTGAACAAATAAACGAAACGAAAACGCCGCCATGCACATTTATTCTGCACTTGCCGGAACCCGCGTGCGCCAGGTGATATATTAAGCAACGACCGGATTAGCGGAAAAGAGAACAAAAGAACCCTAAAGACAGGATGGCGTGCCTTTTCTTTTTTTTTCTTCCTCATTTAAACACGGGGAAACAGAACGCTTAATACTCAATTAAATCATTAACGAGCGCTTTCGATGAAGTCAGAAAAAAAAAAAAAATCAGAAACGAACTTTCTCGTGTATCGTCTCTTCTCCGCGATACAATACATTACTGCCATTAATCTCTTCTACTGCCTACCCTCCTGCCTTTTAACATTAATTCCCGTTTTCTTATACTATTTTATATCAACGTGTTTGTTCGTTGCCATTTTGACCTTCCCAAAAGAAAATGTCGGTCGGAAAAAACGTTACCATCGGTTTCATGTCAAAACTTGTTCAGTCTCCTCGGGCTACATGCACTTTGTTCTCAACGTTGTACGGTTCTCATAGTTGTACGGTACGATTTGAAACAACCGCTACGGTTGTTTCAAACCGTACCGGTTTCACACCCAGAGTTCAAAAATAACGTCACTTCGCCGCCCAATATGAACGACCCGTTCACCTGACGTCACAGAAAGGCACAAGCGTCCGTTGGCGCCTTGTCAAATGAAAGGCAATCTTTTTTTTTTTTTTTTTTTTTTTTAAGGGGGTGGGGGGGTTATGTAACAAACTTCTTCGAGCCGCCGAAATTCGGCGAAATTCGACAAAGTTCGACTTTTGAACAGTGTTGCCCGAAACGCTGCGTCAGGAACATAAATCAAACACTTCATGTTGTTGTCCCCTTGGGCTTAGTTTTCAACTTAGCCGCTAGGGGCACAACGGTTGGAAAGCTGGCAAATATGCGTGCTCGTTAGACGAATTACTTTTTTTTTAATTTATTTATGTGATTTCGGCCGGTGAAACGGAGGCAGCTGATAGTTACGGTGAGCGCACTGTCAGTGCTCCCATGTAATTCACAAGAAGAAAAAGACAACAACCAGCTCCCCATTTCGATTAAACGCCACGAATATTTAAAAAAAAAATAAAAAAAACACGCCCACCTGTTTTCGCTATGATGCCGAATTAACTTCTCCCACTACCTCACTCAGTGAGAAGAAAAAATTATAGTCCAAGTATTTTTTAGAAAGTACATCGATGAGGATGCCAGTGATGTGATTGGCCTAAGCCATTTTGGCGCACGTTTCGGAGCAACCAAAACAGTGTTTTGGAGCAGCAAATGTTGGGTGACCAGACGTCCCGTTTTTGAGGTCCGTTTCGGCCGTCCCGTCTTTTTGTCCCAATAAAGAACCATGTCCCGTTTTCGCAGGAGTGCATAATTTCGAAATTGGCACAAAGCGAGTTGAAGCAAGCGGATACTATGCCAACTTGTTACAAGTACATTGAACAAAAAAGCGTAGGTACTTTAAAATATTTACCCAGTAAAATTGAGAGAACTGTTCTTGCCCACAAACACGTTTCTTTGTATTGACTCGTCATTTTTTTTTGTTACTGCATACAGCACGCATGTAGTACGTTAACGCTTTTAAATAGCAGATCTTGCATTAAATTTTTTCTCTAAATCTCAATCTTTAGTATGCCCCCCTCCCCTCCCTCCCCTCCTCCTCTACCCCCCCCCCCCCCTCCCCACCCCATCCCCCCTCCGGGCTGGGATGTCCCGTTTTCTACCTTGAGGAATATGGTCACCCTAAGCAAATGTGGCCTTTGGAGCAACCAAAACAGTGTTTTGGAGCAGCAAAAGCGGCTTTTGGAGCAGCCAAGACAGTGTTTCCGAGCAGCAAAAGTGGATTTTGGAGCAGATATTCTTAGGACAATAAAGATATTTGTTTCAAGTGCTTTACAAACGAAGGGCACTTTGTGTTGTGTTGTGTTCCGATGTGACGTGTTGTGACGGAACTCACTGCTTCTGTTTTTACTGCTCAGACATCCCACAAGTGTACAGTGCTGTAGGCATTGCCAAGCAATTTCGAAAAACCACTTGCCACCGTTTTACCCGTTCCCGACGCGCCAGAATTTCGTCAAAAGTAAGAAAACGTAAAACAATGAATTGCAAGCGTCCCAGCTGGTGCCTCAGTCACGCAATCATGTTCGCATGCGCGTGAGGCCAACTTCGGCAGGCTTGCTGTTGGGCATGCTTCGTCGCGCGAATGCAGACAGTAGAGAGTTTTAGTAGATCGTTCCCATGACTCCGATAACGATACCCGATACTCCGCCACCGCCTCCCTTGCGCCTGCATTGTATCGTTAGCGGGGCTATCGGAACGATCTACTAAAACTCTCTAATGTCTGTCCAATCGAAACCGAAATCATGCCCCTCAGCTCCTTCGCTAACTTATCTTCAAAATTGTACACAAAATGTAACTTTCGAGCATGCGACAAAAACAGTCCCGTGGCGCGTGCTTGCCAGGCCGGCAAACAAGGTACAAGCTAAAAACAAAAAATAAAGAACATGCAAGACATTGCAAGCCAGCTTTAAAAAGTTCTTGGAGTGCTTTGTGCAACGACTGAACTCGAGACAAACAAGCACGCTGTGCTGGTTCAGCGTGCATACATTGCCTTTTGTGCTTTAGCTCACTTCTCTTCACCAACCTTCTTTCACGACAGATTTTTCACGTATCGAGGTCCCTCTCGAAAGAAGGCCCGCCGAGAGGAATCTAGATAATCAATACTTTGACAGAGCAGTCTTTGAATTAAAGATTAATTTTTGTAGTAACGTACGATTTAAACAGGAACAGGAATGTTGATGAACATGCGGCGGTACTTAGGTTGATTTTAGAAAGTGTTATATCTGCAGTGATGTGGGGACGGCAACATTCGACGTCGCACGACCACGGTGACTGAAAGGCACTGACCAAATATAGTTTTCCCACGGCCGTTGCCTCAGCTCACAAAGTAACTCCTGCCGCGCAAACACGTGGTTTGGTTTCACAGCATGACGGCATCACTGGTACCCGGCACGCTAGCGTCCGAGACGCCGGGAAAACCATGCAAGACCCGGTGGACAATTGACGCACAGTACCTTGTGTCAGTCGGCCGCTTGCACCACATAACACACGCCTGCTCAATTACAGTACTCAGTTTAGTTTCGGTTTCGAAAGGCGACCTAAATTGCTCCTTTGGCGCAGGCTTGGCGCAAATTACCCATATTTTGGCGAAATGTAGCAGGATGTAGCAGGGTTAGTCCCTTGGCGCAGTTTGGCGCAGCAATCACATCACTGGGATGCGCTCTTATGTCACATAGTTAAATGTACCAAAGTAACTTGCAGGGAGAGAGAAAAAAAAGAAAAAAAGAAAACCCAACTAAATCCGAATTTCGGTTAGAAGCTACGAACATGGGAGAGAAATAAAAACACGCCCACATGTTTTCGCTATAACACCCAATTAACAGTGACGAGAGAAAGAAAAAGCTCGCCAAATAGTTTTAGCAAATCTATATTGAGGGGGATGCGCTCTCATTTCGTAACAACAAAGTCCTCAATAATAATAGAAGAAAAAAAAAATCCTAGCGAGCGAGGAAACGCGAACGAACGTTCTTCCGACCGCAGCTCTGTCCAGCGCCAAACATATTCGGGGAGGTGCGCGCACAGCGTCAGTTCACTTGAACCTTTTCACGGTGACGTAGGCAAGCGGTGCGTCCGCGCACGGTGTTTCAACCCGAAGGTGACCTGGAATGGCACTGACTCGGGCCGTGTAGTGTCACTAAATAAGCTACGCTTCAGAGTAACGACACTTGGCCATATTGTGGCTTAAAATCACGGTTGCCAGTAACAGAGCAAAGCAATATTGCGTGACCTTCTTAACAACGAATCTAAATCTGAGGAAGTCGCACTTTTGAATCATGACGATCGGCAGTTGCGTCTGCTCTGCATACGAGCCAAAATGGCGGCGCCCACAACAATGCCGGGGAACGGAGTGCCGATACTCTAAGCGCAGCTCATTTAGTGACTCTAGGGCCGTGTGTTGAGACAGTCGAAAACGACTCGCGCGCGATTTTCGCGAAACGAAAATCGCGAATTTGGTTCGCGGACTGTGTACCACGTGACCGTCACGCCACCGATTCCTGCGATCCGCGCCACGTCCGCGGAGTGAAAAGGCCCTCGGCCATTTCACTCGCTGATCTTTGGGGGCTGGTTGACTGCAAAAGCGCTTAGTCCGTCAACGATACGCTTTTCTCGTTTTTGGACGATTAAAAGAGAGATGGCTCATCATCGTGTTTAGAGGGCCGTTGGATTATTTTGTCGCGCGATTCGTGGCTCCACGCGCAACAAAAGCTGCGGAAACTTTCACCGGCTGTCAAGACGCACGTTCCGGTACTCCTCCGCGTCAAGGAGATTCCATCAAAACTCGTCTAGCACGCCGCGATAATCCTTCGCACGCGCAATCAGTCTTTCAGCCGGCAATACCTTTACTGTGTGGCTGTGGTGTGCTGAACTGTTGTGCGCGGACTGCGCGTAAAGGCATCTCGAAACAGCCGTCCACAAACCCAGGACGCTTCTACACCGAAGCCTCCTTTGGCCATACTGGAGCCACCGTCCTCACCTTTCTCGAAGGCAACATCCTCGTTCGCAAACGAACAGGTGCACTTCCGAAAGCAGTAGAAAATGGAAGACAGCCATTGCCAGGACTAGTGTGCGAAGCCGGCATTCGCTAGTCCCTCTGCGCCACTAGCAGACGACGATGTCGTCGTCTGCTAGTGGCCCAACCCCACCTTTCAACCTTAGCAGAGCGAACGCTGGGGATCACTTAGCGGGAGTTTGTCCTGCCCGCAACAGAATTCCATGGCACGGCCCGTCGGAGTAGGCTCTGTAAAACACAGCCCCGAATGTGTCGTCCAGCGCTCCAGCGTCTCCGCGGTACGGATCCCGCGACCGACCGCGATAGAGATCCTCGGCGACCCCCAATCCCGAATGGCGAGACCGAGATGAGCATCAATCGGAAGAATGCCTGGCATGCAAGCGGACAGCACCACGTTCTGCTCCGCTCAAACCCCAAGCTGACAGTGCGGTAAAAGCTACGCACTCGCCGGGCCAATCAGCAGCTCCCTTTTCACGATGGGTGCAGAAGACGGGCAAACCGGAGGAAGACCCGAGACAAAAAGTGAGCAGAAAGAAAGCAGACGACAGGTTAGGCGTGTTCGTTTTGCGGTGACGAGTGGATCAACGCTATTCGTGGGTACGCACTAGGGCGTGATGACGTCACGTAAGGTCCATCTGTGTACGAGACAGGTGCAAACGAGCTCGTAGCTTCCACGGCGCTGTCAGCGTAAAGGTGAACGAGGTATAGGAGCCAGCAGCGATCTCGATCGACGGATACGTACTCATTAGAAATTACGGACACGATCCTTCGCAACAGATCGTCTCCCGGTCAACCCAAATACCTCCTAGAAAATGTGTTTTCACAAACTTGCGCCACAGTCTACGAAAGAAAACAAAAAAAATTTTTGAACATTTTTTTTTTTTTATTTAGCTTGGCATCGCAACCAGATCGGAGAACCATGAAACACAACGCACGTGGAACGCATACCAATCGTACCACTTAAAAATATTCCAAGCATTTTAAGGCGGGAAACGAGCGAGAGTTTGTCCTTAAAACATGTCTGGCTTTCAGCCTGTTTTTAGACCGCACCTCTCTTCTTGGGCGCCGAATGTCCGGTTTGAGTCAGCGTCGCCGTCGCCGCGCGTTGCATTCTGGGACGTCTCCTATAATGACGTCCCACGGGCAAAATCTTCCGCTAAATGTATCGGGGAAACTTTACCGCTAA
Source organism: Ixodes scapularis (assembly GCF_016920785.2). Classification (NCBI taxonomy): domain Eukaryota; kingdom Metazoa; phylum Arthropoda; class Arachnida; order Ixodida; family Ixodidae; genus Ixodes; species Ixodes scapularis. Next base: position 11,369,824 of record NW_024609837.1, read on the forward strand.
ATTTTATTCTCGTGACGTCACACGTGACCCTCCCCTCCTCCCCAAGAGCTGCGCTCTAATTCAGCATTAAAGATAATTGCAAACGTTTTTCTTTTTTTTTTTTCTTCTTTTTCTTTAAACAAAACTCTGGTTCGTATAGACGCTTTGCAGCAGCTGTGCATGGGCGCCGCCATAACTGACCTTCAGTTTTTGTTTCCTCTTATTTCGTTTATTGCACTTCATGATTACCATAGCAGGCCAGGTTATTGCCACGTTATATTCAATTGGGTCCTTTTCTAAAGCATCGGCCTTTGTAGAGGATCGGCAACTGCCGTTTCAGTTGCTCGGCATCTCGGTAAGACAAGAGAAGGTCAGCAATGGCGGCTGTAATTTGGCGCGTGTGTAAAGCGTCTATAGCTCCTTTACTCGCTGGCATTTCGGATAAATCCAGTAACCGACGTGTCAGTGCAAACATATCCATTGAATTCTCGGAAGTTCGCCGGCACTACAACAATAGACCCGCCTACCGAAAAGCGTATTTATAAGGGCATTAGCGAAGCGACTAGCGCAACGTGGGGATAAATGCTGGAACCACCCACGAACCGAATCCAATAAAGCGCTTATAGTGCCCGGTGTCATCTTCCCTTTTTTCCAAAGCGAGGCCCGCGTCAAGCTGCGGATTTGTAAATATGGAAATGGCGTTGAGCCTTCGCCGCAGTGCGCGTTAGATTAGCTAAAAATATCTACCCGTATGACGGGTGAAATCTAGGGGTGTGCGAATAGTGATTATTCAGTTCAAGGCAAACACAGAATGAATGGTTAAAAAAAGACACGACCAAGTCTGAAGGGTTCTCTTTCTTGATCGTTTACCAACTCGTCTGCGCAATTACTCCCATTTCAATACAGTCCCGTCTCATTAATCTGGACACTTCCGTTTCCCAGAAAACAAAATCGTGCATCATAGCAAACTGAGGTCAAAGCACAAATACTGGACAAAAAAAAAAAAAAAAACAAAAAAAAAAACTGTGTATTTAGGGGAAAAAATGCTGAGACTGATTTGTGAATTAACTAATTTCAAATACTTAGTGCAGTGTGTTTCCGTTCGTTTTTTTTTTTTTTTTTTGTCTAAATTAAGGTTTTGTTTTTATATATATATTTCTCTCTCTCTCGAAAATATTCGAAGTTGCCGAATAGCCGTATTCGATTCGAACTTCGAATCGAATATCCGGGATTCGCTCCAATATTCGAATGTTTCGAATATTCGCGCAACACTGAAAGCCGATCCAGAAAACTGTGTTACACCACACGTTTGGATGCTACCATTCCACACGAGACATTATTTACTAGAAGTTGCACAAAGGTGAACAGTATGCAGCCGGAGCAAATATAAGCCCTCGTAAGGTTCATATTCGTGACGTCACTACCGGGATTTGCCGCGTCGTGACGAGCTGTGATCCTGACTACTTGTAATATTCGAACTTTTTTTTTTTTTTTTTTTTTTTTTTTTTTTTTTTTTTTTTACACACACACGTTTATTTTCGTTGACGAAAGCAAACTCGCCGCCTCTTCCGGACCGCGTGTAGTCCGCTTTCGCGATTACATGTTGTCGGAGGCTTGCGCGATAAAAGAGTTTCTCGGCAATTCTCGTAATCGTAGAATCAGCCTGTTACCCAGGGTGCCCCAAGGCAACCTATGTAACCACGTGAACCAGACATTCCGCGTTTATCAACGCTCATCGACACCGTCAAAGGACGGTCCTTTCATCGCTTCCCCGAAGGAAGTCAAGCCCTCTGGAAGTTAGCGCTCACGCAAACACATCGCCGCAGGTTCGAAATGCGGAGGAGGATCAAAGGCGGGAGAAACCATTTCGAGTCCAATGCTCGCTGATGCTGATGCCTCAGCGTTGTGCGTTGAGTCTGGCACACGGCACGGCACGACGTGTAGTAGACCGCCATATTTGCCCGATAGTGGCGTCCCCTAGATAGTGGCGTCCCGAGCAGTCCGCAGGGGTAGATTTAGCGTCAAAAATAATATATTTAGCTTAGATAGTCAGCACGTAGTGCCCGATTCGGACGTAAAAATAATCATACCCAGCCAAAAATGAAAAAAAAAAGCCCTGTGTATTAGCTCGCAAAGAAGCTTGTATCATACACAAATTACCATTAATATACTCTAGTATTAATAAAATTCCTCCGCGTCTTGTCACAATGAACGATCTAAAAAAAAATAAAAAATCATCGTACAATACGCATTTGTAGATAGTCCGCACCGGGTAAAATTACAACTTTTAAAACATGTGTAGTCTGTGGACCGGGAAATACGGTAATTCCCCCTTTTTTTTAAACGTCACCGTGGGCGTCTGGTTAATCGCCGAAACCGGCCATAAGGACTCTTCTGGCCGCGCGCTTCGCCGATCTTATGCCGGCAGCAAAAGCGCCGCGTACAAATTGCAAGCGAAAACAAAATAAACCAACTGACATGGGTGCGTTAGCTAATAGACACGTAAATGCAGCCACGACAACATCTTCCCACCATATCAGAGAGAAACAAAAAAAAAAACAACGAGATGTACTAAAACGTCCCAACGCGCGTTTAGACATCGACCAAAAAATAAGGATAAAAACAAACGTTGTCAGCGATGATAGAAGAAAAATCCTTTAGAGGAACTAAAAGTAACGTTCTAGCACGCCTTCAAGCGTCGGACCTAAAACAAACACACAGATTCCCAAAATAAAAAGAAACAAAAAGATCATCAGACTCCCGATTTCCTTCCGAGAGGGGGGCGGGAGGGGGGAAGCTCGGCTTCGCCGCTCTGCACCGCCGCGCGAGAGAAAACTTCCCCGCAGTACACCCACGCGCTGCGGGCAAAGCTGCTGCTGCAGCAGCGGGGCGGCGGGTGTGCGCGCTGTGCGCTGGTCGTTCTGGCCCGCTTCGGCACCCCTTCCCATTCAAGAGAGCGGGCCAGGAGTGAGTGGGCCACGGCTCCGTGACCTTCACGGACTCCGGCCGGCGCTGTGTCAACAAGCGAGCGCGCGCAGTACGCCGCTGACGCAAGCCGACACACACGCGACAGGACCGAGCGTCCGGGAGAAAAATCACGAGGGAGCGCCAGTGCGCAATATTACCTATACTCGTTTTCATGTCAAAAAAAAAAAAAAAAAAAAAAGTTTTGCGCATTGTTTGTACGCGGCGCGAGGTAGTTCTCACGAGATTTACGGTACTTGACGTAAAAAACGAGTATAGTGTTACCTAACGTTTATTATCGGATGCTCACCGTGTAGCAGGACTCAAAAATCGGAATTTGAAAACAATTTTATATAAGCTTTATTTTTTTTTTACTGATTTACAAGATACACCGCAGAACACAGTTCCGGTGTATCTTGTACCAGATATGAAGAGAGCAACAAGAAAGGAGGAAAACGAGGGGGGAAAAAAAAAAGGGGGGGGGGGAAGGGGTTTGAAGAGCAGATGACAAAAGTTGCGTATCAAAACCGAGTCCACCTGATCGTAAAAAAATATATGGTCAGATTTTTTTTTCGATGTTCTTTTGGGAAAATCGTATTGCGAACCATATATGCGAGCAAATATTGGACCAGCTGCGCCCAATTTTCGATAGAGACGGGCCAAAGCAACACCTCATATAAATAGCATGACGTCGCTTGGCAAGATGATTGACGTGTGAAAGGTTGATTGTAAAACTGTATCCCTCGTCGTATTAGTATTTTAACCGAGATGTTTTTTGTTTTTTTTATGTTCGAGAAACAAATAATCTAGATGGAGTTATTATTGTGTTCAAAAGTATTCTGATATTGCTTCTCCCGCTTTAATTTGAAACGATAACAACCATGGCTGGCGGAGTCTGCAGAATGCTCGACGAGCGCAGCTTATCGAGCTCGTCTGTTTTTATGGTTGCGAGTCGTTTTGAGTTCACAGAGCTGTTTAGAGGAAGATCTCCTCAACCGATGTAGTTTGCAGCAAACAATCTTGTTTTCGTAGCCGGACTGGCCCAAACCTGGCGTCCCACATATCAACTATGTAATGTGCTTGATCTGGCTCGATATCTTTGTTTGCGCGTGCTGATGACGAATAAAGACATCGCTGCTCTGCAAATTGGGCAACGGTAGTGATTGCAACCATGGCTTCAAGTCAAGTTTTGTAGCGCACCTGGCCTGCCAGAGTGAAAGTCTACCGAAAACGGTCCGGCAAAACTTTTCAGCTCGCCGAAGAGCGCAGTCAAAGCTACGGCGTTGCCGACGCCAACATTGAGCTAAGCGTCATCACCATTGCCCGTTTTTGCTTGTTTTCACTTCTCCGGGCAAGCGTAACGGGTGACGTCCGCAACGTTTCCTCTCGGCGCTCAGCGGTGCCCACGTGACCGGCGTAACGCGCCTGCGCAGCGCGCTTCTTGGGAGCCGCCCCGCCGCCGTCTCCCGCGTCACAACCGCCATCGTCGTCTCGCAGTTTGTGATTATTGTCTCTCAGCGTTTTGTCCAGACCAGGGTGTCGAACCGAAATTTTTATCGGTTCGGTTCCGGTTCGGGTTCACGGCTTTCGGTTCGGTTCCGGTTCAGTTCCGGGGAGCAAAAATAACGGTTCAAACCGGTTCGAACCGGTTCGAACCGGTTTGAACCACTAAATTGAGAATATATTTTCCGCGTTGTTCTGGCAATATACACTATTTACGCCGTGAAGCGATTAACTAATAGTTTCTTCGATCGTCCGTGCAATTTACTTTTGTTTTTAGGTACCAAAAATATTAATTTCAGTTTTTTAATTTCCACGCAAGAGTAGAAGAAAATCTACATTAACACACATGACGTCGTGTTCATACATCTCTTTGATTACGAGTAAAATATATTTTACCTGAATCGAAATGTTTAAGTACAAGAGCAAAAAGGTTGAGCTTGTTGGTACATACCTGCAAATAGATCAGCTTCTAATTTAGAACTATACTATATTTTCTTGTCATTTCTCCGTGTTTAAATAAAATTCTAAAGTTCAAGCTGATCTACTTACACGGTATAAAATGTGGTCGCGAAGTGTGGTAGGTCGTCTAAAATACCCGTGATTGGTACAACTTAACTTTGTGTCGCAGTATTAAATGTGAAATCGTGTCCTTGAACTAAGGAATTAATTACATCACATGAAATTATGAAATGAGCACCTCGGTGGCCATACATATCATAAAATAACGTTTACGAAATACACTTTACAATATGTATGTACATGATGACGACCCTACTGAGCTAAAAGCAATGAAATTTTCAAAATGTAACAAAAGTTATAGGATAATTCCTTTCATACTATTTTTATAGAAATACCGAGCGGCAATCCAAATGCCTGTTGTTCTAACCAAACATTGTTTACACTCAGCACCGCACGCATGCGACTAATCATGCAGCAAGAAGTAATCGGAATTGTTCACTCTAATCTATACGCACCTTCGAACCCAGATCAAATCTTTCCCAAAATAGCGCTTGCCCAAGTGAACATTTTCTTATACAGAATAAGCTGGCATAGCCTGCCTGTTGAGGCCTGTTCTTGACAAGGTGCCGGAGAATCTAAGTTGCAAATGAGCATCACCCTTGGTAATTATGATTTTTACACGATAACGTTAAGGAGCTCATGTCGCAGGAAATCCGATGCCGGTGACGTGACAAGAAAATCCATATTGGTCGATAGGTTCATGACGTCAGAGCTCCATATCCTCGCGCAAGATTTTCAAACAGCCCACAATGCTTACGTGAAACGTGACATCACGCATGGAATGAGGGATTCAAACATGACATGTAATGTGAATTAAAGGTCGCCGTATGTTTCAAATGATTTTACTTTTGAAAGTAATTCCTTTGCCTTAAAGAAAAAAAAAAGAATTTTAGGCGGGATTCGAACCCACGACCCTTTATTTGCGAGTCAGACGCCACGCGAGGCGTGCTTGCGCGGCTAATGAGAATGCGATGCAGACGGGGCCCGTTGACGCTATCGCGTTCCACTTTTAAAGACGAAGCTTAAGCGTCCTTTAAGATTCTTTTTTGATAAGTAAAACGAAGTAGTATATCACGTTCTACTCGACATGGCAGCTACTTAATTGGACACTTTCTGACGGTTTGCGTGCGTAATCGTCATAGTTCCGACGCGCGCCCCTGTTTACTTTGTTTTTGTGCAGCCCACAGACCCATAAAAGTAATCTTCACCACATAAAAGAGGCAATAACAGAATTCTATATGTTTGAGAAGTTAGATGTGTGAGGAACACATCGTTATTTAAATTAGCTTCAATATCAGAAATGTATGTAAGGCCGCCCCATATCACTTACAACGTCCCTGTCGAGGATAAAAACGCCGGAAACGATTGGCGGAACACCTTTCAAAGAATTTGGGGGGCATTGCTTTAGAGTGGTCGGCACTCTGTTTATTTCGTCAAATATTCAGTTAGTGATTAAATATATTTTATATTGATCAATAAATTTTACTTTGTAAAGTTCACATAACCGCTTCAGACCGACCCGGAAGTACGATACTCGAAACTACGCGAGCTGTGGAGTCTGCGTAAAAGTGTTTTTCTGCTTGGCTGATTGGCAGCTGTGAAACATCGGATTGCAGAGTTCGCTAAAAAAGACTCTGTGCTCACATAATGGTTGGAAGTCAAATACACGAAATGCTTAAAAAGAGAGAGATAATTAATGTTATTTTTTTCCAAATAATTCCTCGCAGAACGCCTCACTGCAAAAAGAGATGCGTAAAGATGCGCGCAATGAAATTCATGATTTTGCATAAATATCGCGAAGGACAGACAAAGATTCTTTATATCTTAGTATAAATCACATTTGATCAGCTTGCATGAGCTCGAAACTTCGCGAAATGCTGCCTCGGGAGGCTAATGTTACACTCGGTTTTACCTGCACTTGTTTTGGGCCCTCAATTTACAACACTATGCTTCAATAGTCATGCGCTCTAACATTACATTAGGCCGCCGTATATTATGGCGAGACTGCTATAAATGCTGCACAACTTTACAATTAGGACATCTATTGCTACTTGTGTGAACATCACATTTCACCAGAAATCTGAACTGTTTAGCATGCTATGCACGTGACGTTACCACCCTTTAGGCTGGTGGTCATTCTGATTTCTTCTTGCTGAGAGAATCGAATTCGACGGTGCAAAAGACACGCTGCAAGAAGTTCAAGCTCAGTGAAAGCCAAGTATTTGAAAGGCACGTATTAGTATTCGTATTGCATCGTCGTGAGGAACGGCGCGAACGTCCGGCACGACAAAAACGTGCTTTTTGTCGAGAGCGTTTTTGCAAACAAAGTAGTTTCCGGGGTCACGCTTTTTGGTCTGCGCCAAAGATGCAGGGAAGAGGAACCTTTACAACACAGTATGCTTTTAAAACTCCCCCCTCCCCCCCCCCCCCCCTCCACACAGACGCACTTCTTTATACAGCGGTGCTGTTAAGGGCTAGTTTCCCAGTGTCGTATCCGTCAACAAACGAATGATGACACTAAACTCCGCCATCTATAAATTACGACGGCAACCAGACAACCCGTTTGCCGGTTGTCTGGTTGCCGCCGCCGCTCGTAGAGGGTGGCAACCCCTCCAGCCTTTCCACTCTGGATTACTGACTTGCGGCCGGCCATTACTTCATTCCCACCATAGTACAGCTTTATTGGTCGTCACCAGAGTGAAAAGACAAAGTATTCCTGAGGAATTACCTCCTTCGTTTGTGTCTGTTAATTTGAAAAATTTATTTGACACTTGTTAACCGCAATCCTTCATTGCTTTTATTTTGCACCCTGTGAAGTTCCAAGGGATCATATGAAACGATATCGGGTTGGAATGTTCATGACCTTTCCGAGGTGTACTGGTCCTCTAGCCCAAGTGCACTCGCACAGGCCACCACTGATTCAGAAGCTTCTTCGTCGTGGTGAAATTGCGATGATTAAACGAGATTATTTCTTTTAGTCTTGCCGTCCCAAAGATTGATGACGTAATTGGGGGATTGAAACCACCCGCCTGGTCGACAGTCGAGCGCGGCTCATGGATTGGACACGAGAACTGCGTCAGCACTGGACATCGGCTCGTAACAATTAATGCCTAGGTGGACACTCGGGCAGTGGCTCGTGTCCAACCACTGCGGTGATGAGAATAGCCCAACTCTAACAATGCCTGGAGCTCAGCACGCGCTTTCGTCCTTTAAAACCCCAGCGCGGCGGTATGATCAACGTTGGCGGCATAAGATAGGCACCAGACCACGTGGCCGCTTCTGGCTCCGAGTTGAGGGGATGAACGATGCTTACATTTCTCTAACTGTTTGGCGACTGCCATGGCCTAGAAAAATAAGCAAAGCCAAGTTCAATCCGTTATTATCGTTAGGGAGTGATCCTGAGTAGTATTTAGTAATGTATAGAAATATTCTTATAGCTCATTTAAGCAAAATACAGAGGGGGTCGAAACTTTGGCAATATCTTGAGAACAACGCTCGTGTGAGATTTACCGCGACTGCCAACCTTCGGCTGTTCCTCTGAGGTCGCTAAAATATCTTATTTTTTTTTTGGTATTCCTTGCGTACACAAGTGCAGTTCTATGTAAAGTCATATTAGTAAGTCGCATTTAGTCATTTCAGAACTTCTATTCCCAAGGACATTTTCCGGATGCAGTACAGCAACAACGAAAAAATGTTTCGGTGCCTCAATAATGTAAAATTGGTCTTGCAACATTTTTTTTTGTACTTTCAATAAATAGTGTTAAGAAATAACCCCTGACGTTGATAGCTTGCGGAAACGTCCATTAGTTTTCCCCTAATAACAGATGCAGGAAAATAAAGGACAGAGACAGCTGTCGATATCTCCTCAACTCGCAATTTGAACAAGCGGCCACGTGATCTGACGCTAATTATATACCACCAGTGTTTGTCACACTCATGCCCTCGGCGGCTAGGGTTTGGAAAGCAAAAGCTTGGGCAGAGCTTCAGATATTGTTGCAGTTGTGCTATTAATTATCGTATTTAATTGACACGAGCCGTTACCCGAATGTTTGGCGACGCTGATTGTCACGAACCCGAGCACTCGACTCGGGGTTAAGAAAATCGCCTACGTCACGGTGTCACGTGACCCTCGGTGCGAAATCGTGATGTCATGTTACGTCGTGTTGTCAACAAGGTTAATACATCTAATGACTTCCTCAAATTAAATCGAGTTGATGCAGTGAGTGACGTGACGTTACGAGGTCACGTGACATTACTTGACAACATGTATTGACACCATGACGTCACGTGACCACGTGACACTTGGTTAATCATAGTGCCAATACAAAGGTGCCACGAAAACCCACAATTTCATACATTAAAATTCTGAATATGACGATTTGATCAATAGATAGAAATTGTGGGGGCCCGCTCTGCCGCCGCCTGATTGCTACCAGACGCTGGCGGCCGAGGGCGGCTCAAGGGCGAGCCGTCGGCACCCTCGGTAGCCGATCGAGGTTGATAGTGGCCGGCTGGTGGCGGCGGCGGACGTCCTCGGGCCCCCTTCAAAGGAGCCCGACCCCCAAGGGCCTGGACGGCGTGGATGGGGAGCCGGGAGAACACCCACGTCGGGAGGAAGGCACCCGTCGGCCTGGCGCCGGGAAAAGGGGGTGCGAGGGAAGGACCGGCGGGGGCTCGAGGGGTCGGTGGGAGGACACAGGGGGTGGTGCGACGGACGTGAAAGAGGACGGACGTTTTGGATACCGTGAGGTGCGACCGCCGGAGAACTCGCCAAATGTGAGTGAATAAATGTTTATATGGAAAGTGGTGTTGTGTCACTCGGGGGTGGGGAAGCTGGACGGGGATAACCCCATACACTGGCGCCCAACGTGGGGCCCGATTAATTGTCTTTGTCCAGTTCCTCTTCCCGGGTGTCACCACTCTACTTGTGTTTAATTTTGGAGCGGGGACCAATTTGCCAAGGGTTCTGATTAGGCAGAGAGCTTTGACTTAAGTCGAGATGCCGAAGTCCAGGCGCGAGGGAAACGGAAGTTCAAACGGCGCGAACCAGCCGAGCAGACGGGAACCCACAGCCGCCGTTCCCCCTGAGGCTAACCCCGCAGGGGCGACTGCGTCGCTGGTTGAGAGTCCGACCATCGCGCAACCGCAGGCGCCTTCGGGTGCGGCTGAGCTCATGGAGCAAATGACAGCTCTGTTCGCTACACTTACGCGGCAGTTAGCTGCGGCGCAGAGCCCGACTGCTCCCGCGCCGGTGACTCTTCCGCGTCCGCGGCTTACGATGGAGCTGCCCACGTATTCGGGTTACGCGGATGAGAGTTCTGTTCATGACTTCCTGTTGCGCCTGGGCACCTACCAAACGGCCGTTGGCGCGTCGGATGACACCGTCATCCGGCAGATCCTGCCAATCGCCCTTGTCGGGGATGCCGCCCGTTGGTGGAGGCTTCAGGAGCCTCCCTCATCGATGGCCGCGTTCCATGAGCGCTTCCGAAGCGAGTTTCTGCCGCCGGACTATGAGAGGCGCGTCCGCGAGGAATTAAACACGCGCACGCAGCATCCTGACGAGAGCCTTTTGGAGTACGTGCGCGCACTTCAGGAACTTTATTCGAGAGCAGACCCCGCGGCGAGTCACGCGGACCAAGTTTCGCGCGTAATCCGCCAGTGCCACCCATCCTTCAAGCCGTACCTTCGTGGGCGCAGCTTCGACACCCTGGAGGCTCTGGCTCGAGAGGCGCGCGTCGTTCAGGCGGACTTGCTTGCTGAGCTCCGCTACGCGCCGCCGCCTGGGCCGGAGGAATCGCTTGAGCCTAGCTGCGCCTGGGCGGGGTCCCAAAGCCCGACCCCCCGCGTCGAGGCGGCGTCGGTGTCCGCGGTTGTTAGGCGCGAGGCGCGAGAAGTCGTTTCAGCTCGCGCGCTAGACCCCTTCTCGTACGAGCAGAGACGCCGCGCCGGCCGCGAGAATCGGCCTTCGAGTTCGGTCGGGGCCAGCGCGGCCGGGGCGCGTGGTGTCGCGAGGCGGGGAGGTAACGCGCCCCGTTTCGTTCGAGATGAAAGGGACGGGCGTCGCCAGAGTCCGGGCCGCCGACCCCTGCGTTGTTTCCGGTGTGACCAGCCTGGCCACATCATACGTAACTGTCCGCAGCTCGAGCGCGACGGTCAGCGCCAGGGAAACGCCCGGGGCCAGCGGCGTTAACCGGATCATCCAGGTTCCCGCCGCTGGCCAGCGGCGAAAGGGAGGGGCGACGCGGTACCGTGGGGAAGCCCCACGAAGACGTGTCGCCGACATGTCCCACTGATGTCGCGGACGCGTTTGCCCCACTGGCATGTAGAGCCCAGACGGGACTCTCTGCCTCTGGACCTTACATGACGATTAACATTGCTGGGAGGGAGTTCTCAGCATTGATAGATACCGGAGCTACCCTTTGTCTGATCGGTGACGACGTGTACGAAGCATGCCGCGAGAGGAGGAGGAGTTTAAGACCGGTCGACATCTGCATGCGTTTGGCAACGGGCATGACGAGGGCTGAGGGGGCTCTGCGCCTTCAGGTCGAGTTTGACGGTCGACGTAAGAGGCAACGTTTTGTGTACCTTCGGGGTCTCACATCTCCGGTCATACTGGGGCGAGATTTCCTTTCTCGGGAAGGCATCATCGTTGACCTGCGGAACAATGGGTACCGTTACGACCCGTCTACTCCGCTGATACCTTTCGCCGACCCACCGCCCTGTGTTCCTTGCGCTCCACGTACGACGGCTCTCGCTGGGTGTCCCAAGCTCCAGCCAGAGGCGCTCGTCACGCAGGTTGGAGCGGCGGAATTGGAGGCCGTGCTCGCGTCTTTCGACGGCCCGACCGAGCAGAGGCACGCACTCGCGGACGTTTTGCGCCCCTTTTCGGCGACATTCACCGAACGGCCGGGCATGACTAACGTCCTTCAGCACCGGATCGACACCGGCGAAGCTAAGCCCTGGGGTTGCAATCCCCGGCCGCTTAGCGTTCACAAAAGAAACCTCCTAGACGCCGCCCTCGACGAGATGATTGACACGGGCGCGGTCAGGAGATCGAAAAGTCCTTGGGCTTTCCCGGTAGTTCTAGCTCCAAAGAAGGACGGGACAGCCAGGCTTTGCGTTGACTACCGCCAACTCAATTCTCTGACAACGAGGGATGCGTATCCTTTTCCGTCGATCGAATCCATCATGTATTCCTTGGGGAACGCCCGAGTGTTTACAACACTAGACTGCAGCAGGGGGTTTTTGCAGATTCAGATCGCTCCTGCCGATGTCGAGAAGACTGCTTTCACTTGCCATCGCGGGTTATTTGAGTTTACTCGCCTTCCCTTCGGACTGTCTAACTCGCCGGCAAGTTTCCAGCGACTTATGGACATCGTTTTGGGAGACGCCAGGTTTAATTTCGCAATGGCCTACATGGATGATGTTGTGGTCTTCTCCAAGTCATTCAGCGAACATCTCGTTCACCTGAGGATCATCCTCGGACGAATGAGGGATGCGGGGTTGACGATTAACCCGAAGAAGGTACAGCTCGCTTCTCCGAAAATCGATCTCCTTGGGTTTGTGGTCGACGAGGGAACCTTGAAACCGAACGACGAGAAGTTAAGGGCCATCCTTGATTTCCCTCGGCCGCAGGAGGTGAAAAGCCTCCAAAGGTTTCTAGGAATGATTGGGTTTTATCGCCATTTTATTCCCAACTGTGCCGAGCTAGCCCGCCCGCTTAACCAGCTGCTGCGCAAAGGCTCGAAGTACGTCTGGCAACGAGAACAAGAGGTGTCATTCATCTCTCTCACTCGCGCGATCGCGGCGACTGCCAGTTTGCGACTGCCGGACTTAAACTTGCCGTTTGTGGTGCAAACAGACGCCAGCGATTACGGCGTGGGAGCGGTCTTGTTGCAAGAGCACGACGGCCAATTAAGGCCCGTCGCCTTTGCGAGCCGCACACTCACGCCAGCGGAACGCAACTACAGCACCACCGAGCGAGAGGGAGTGGCAATTATGTATGCCCTGCATAAGTTCGATCTCTACCTGGATGGCGCTCTCTTTACCATCCAAACTGATCACAACGCTCTCGCCTGGATTCAGAGGCTGAAGCAACCAGCCGGCAGACTGGCCCGCTGGGTGCTCACTCTGCAGCGCTACGCCTACAAGATAGAGTATCGCAGAGGCACTGCGAACCAGGTCGCGGACGCATTGTCGCGCGCACCCGTGGAGACTGACCCGGGGGAACTGCCCCGGGCAACCCTCCACCCACGACAGCAAGCTTGCGGGAATGCAGAGGAAAGGGGCGAGAAGGAGAGAGCGCCCGGTCACGCGCCGGAAGCTGGTTCCAGGGGTGCCATCCACGCGGAGAGAAAGACTCGCGGCAATGCGAGCGGTGGCGGAAAAGGTGATACCCCGCCTTGTGCGGCTGTGTGTGATGCCACCAATGAACAGATGAACGCTTGGGGTACTGTTGTGAGCAGGGAAGAGTTGTTGGAAGCCCAGAAAACAGATGGTTTCTGTCAGCGAGTGTCGGAAAAGCTAGCGGATAACGCAGCAGACGCTGGAAACGCTGGCACGGGACAGCGGGTGTCAGAAACGCTGGAGGGCAACGCAGCGGACACCGGAAACGCGGGCGCGAGGGTCGATAGAGAGATCGATTCCTATCTGTTGGGTGAAAACAACTTGTTGCTCAGGTACATCCCCGAGATGGACGAACACGAGGGAGACCCATCCCCCTTCAAAATCGTCGTTCCGCGGAAGCTGCGGCGGAAACTGATGAGGTATTTTCATGACTCGGCCCTGGCAGGCCACGGGAGCGGCAAGAAGACTTACGAAAAGTTGTGTCGTGTCGTGACCTGGCCGGGAATGAGGAGGGAGGTACTTCGATATGCCCGCAGCTGTCCAGCGTGCCAAGTGGCGAAGCCCAGGGGAGGGAAGCCCCCCGGCCTGATGCAACCTGTCATCAGCAAGCGCCCTTGGGAGACGGTCGCGTGTGACATCATCGGACCACTGCCCCGAAGTCCACGCGGAAACCAGTATCTACTCGTCGTCACGGACCATTTCTCGAAGTGGGTCGAGCTTTTCCCACTCAGAAAGCTAGTGTCTGCAAGAATCTGGGAAAGACTGTTGGATACGTTTTGTCGCTACGGTTTCCCTGCTTCTCTGATCACAGATAACGCGTCGGTGTTCACAAGTAAGGTCTTTGTGGACTCGTGCCGGTCACTCAATATCCAGCACAAACGAACAACGCCTTACCACCCACAGGCGAACATCACCGAGCGGGTGAACCGGAACCTGAAGGCGATGCTGGTGACACTCACCGGTAAGCATAAGGATTGGGACGCGAACATATCCGAGCTCGGTTTTGCAACCCGAACGACGGTAAATCGATCGACTGGACTGACACCCGCGTACCTGAACTTGGGAAAGGAGCTGACGTATCCCTTGGAAAATGGATTCCGAGAGTGTGGGCAGGCTGACCCCCGCCCCATCTCTCGCTACGCATCGGAACTCCGTGGCCGACTCGGGGACGCCCTCCGCACGGCCAGGGAGAACCTCGACGCTGCCCGGCTGGAGCAGGCCGCCCAGTACGACAAAACGCACCGCCACCTGGTTTACGCCGTTGGGGATCTGGTCCTTAGGCGAACACACCCTCTCAGCAACGCGGCGCAAGGTTTTGCGGCGTCGCTGGCACACAGGTGGGAAGGGCCGTACCGGGTCGCGGCACGACTGTCACGTTTGACCTACCGACTTGCTCGCCTGGACACGGGCGAAGTGTCCGGCTCGGTGCACGTGGGCGACTTAAAGACCTACTGCCTCCGCGATCCTGACGATACTGACGGGGAGGCAGGCGGGACAAGCAACGCTGGGGAAAATCCCCGGAGATACAATCTCAGGGCCAAAAGGCACTAGTGTATCGCATCCATTAACCACCTCTTTTCCCCACACAGAATGTCTGCCAACGGCGGTGCACGGGGCCGACCCCACCGCGGCGAACGCCGAACTCAGCCCTGGACGACGGAGCGGGTTTACTACCCCCGCTCGAGGTCCAGGTCTGGTCGCGGGTCCCGGAACCGGGGGGGCGACAATGGGACGCCCGAGGACTTCAGGCGCGTCCGGTCGGGCAGGGGAGGGCGCTCGAGCTCCCACTCCACGCAACCGCCTCCGGCTGGGCCTAAACCCCTGGAGCAGGCCAAGAAGAAGACGCGGTCGGCTGCTACATGGACGGTGGTCTCCGGGAGGGAGGCAGTCGGTTACGCGTCCCACGCAAGGTGGAGGGACCAGTACCGCCCCTCCCGCGGGGTCAACCCGTCCGAGGTGAGGCCACCTTTCCGGGGATTGACCCTGGCGGACCGGGACGACGAGCCGCCGGCCGTCTACACGGCAGAGGAGGAGGCGGCCCTCTGTCCGGTCTGCCACGTCTTGGTGGTGTGCCAGGAGGCCCACGCCGGGGGCAAGCTCCACACGGAGAGGGACCAACGGAAGAAAGACGCAGCGGCTGCGGCTGCTGCCACCGAGGAGGACATCGAGGCGGCCCTCAGGCTGCTGCGGAGGGAGCGGCCGGGGCTCCTGACTCCGGCCCCAGATTTGGTCCCCCCTGCCGCGCCGATCCCGCGGGCCCTGGAGCTTCCGCCGCTGAGGCAGTCCGAGCCGGTCCGGCCTGCCGAGTTCATCGGCCCCTCCCCGACGGACTCATCTGCCACCGCGCCCGGAGGGCCTATCACTCGGACCCTGGCGTCGCCGTCCTTGATGGACGTTGACCTGGACTCTTTCTTGGCGGCGTCGGGGTCTGAGGATTGAGGGGGGGGTGGTGTGGGGGCCCGCTCTGCCGCCGCCTGATTGCTACCAGACGCTGGCGGCCGAGGGCGGCTCAAGGGCGAGCCGTCGGCACCCTCGGTAGCCGATCGAGGTTGATAGTGGCCGGCTGGTGGCGGCGGCGGACGTCCTCGGGCCCCCTTCAAAGGAGCCCGACCCCCAAGGGCCTGGACGGCGTGGATGGGGAGCCGGGAGAACACCCACGTCGGGAGGAAGGCACCCGTCGGCCTGGCGCCGGGAAAAGGGGGTGCGAGGGAAGGACCGGCGGGGGCTCGAGGGGTCGGTGGGAGGACACAGGGGGTGGTGCGACGGACGTGAAAGAGGACGGACGTTTTGGATACCGTGAGGTGCGACCGCCGGAGAACTCGCCAAATGTGAGTGAATAAATGTTTATATGGAAAGTGGTGTTGTGTCACTCGGGGGTGGGGAAGCTGGACGGGGATAACCCCATAAAATACAGCCGCCAAGTTTTTATTCCCATATGTTCATTTTGTGATACTAACAAAAAAAAGAAAAAAAAAAAGAAATATTACCTTGAACCGTTTTGAACCGGTTACCGTTATATTTTTTTTCGGTTCGGTTCCGGTTCTGTTCCAAGATGGCGGCGAAGATTTCGGTTCGGTTCAGTTCCGGTTCGGCTAAAAATAACGGTTCGGTTCCGGTTTTCGGTTCGGTTCGGTTCCGGTTCGACACCCTGGTCCAGACTTCGTGACGACGTCCAATGTCGTAGACACAAAAACGTGCTGAAGAGTGCGGTGCCGAGTGCAGACGACACTTGTGCCTGGCACAAGCCCGCAACCAATCCCGCCCGTCGCTGTCCAGAGAATCACGTGACATCTCGTACCACGCGATAGCCACGTTGCCGGAGGGAGCCGAAGTTTCGGTTTCGATTTCCGCTCGTGTTTAAAACTAGATTTACAAATATATATATCCCATTTTTCGCGAAGCAAATGACCTATTGTCTTTTACTAGGGCTTTTTTAATGCGAAATCACTCATTATCCCGAAATCTTCGAAATTGAGCGGAGTTGCCCTTTAACGAGTCGTGTTTCCTTACGCGTTTTTTCAACGCTGAATTAATCACAAAAAGAAAAAGCCTTGTCCGAACGCTAACACAAAACTCCAGTCCAACAGGTGTCTTCGCTCGATCTCGCTTAGATTACGTCAAAAATTCTACTGCACGGCCCTAGGTTGGCTAGAGCTACTTCTGGATGGTCGTCAACCTGTTTTCGCCCACGAGGAAACTTGTCGGGCCAAAGAAATTACTCGACTACGGGTAGACACAATCTTACGAAACTGCCGAGGTTCGATTTCGATCGGCTTTCACTATCATACGCATGCGCGAAAATGGACGGATGCATGGATGGCTGGATACGACTGAACCCTTTTAATTATGCGGCGGCTTGCGTGGCGCAAGCCACCGCGCTTCTAAATTCAACAATTAACTAACCTCCAATTAAAATTCCCATTTAAAATTAAAAACGTGCTGACGCGACCTGGCGGAGGGTAGGCGCAACATTCGTACGGTACATTGTTTTACACGAATAAACAAAATAAAGCGCAAACGCGACAAAACACGAAAAAAAACCTCCGACCAGTCGTTAGGTCATAAAATGATATTTTGGCCGCAAAGCGCGTGTCGCTCGTGTGGGCAGCGCGTGCAATTGCGAGCTTGCCAGATATATATTCCACAACACCGACACCAGTCGCGACGTCTGTTTCTGACTTTTTTTTTTTTTTTTTTTTTTTTTTTAATAGCGAGAGTGCGCGTGCATAGCTTTGATGGGAGCTGAAAATGCGCGAGAGCGGAGGTTCCGAAAACTCTTTGTGTGACGTTACGCTCCGGGAAGGAAGGGCCTCGGTGGTACTTTGGAAATCAATTTCTAAAACATCTGTCCACATAAAAAAAAAAAAAATCTATATTTGTGATCTTGTAGATTAAATGAAGACCATCTAAATGTTTTTTTACTCGAATACAAAACCGCTTCAGTTTCCCTTAAACTGTACGATGTTTCCCTTGTATTACCACAGCCTCGGGTAGATGAATCGCCACGGTGAACTAATTGCAAGGACTCGCAATCGGGGAAACTTGTACTCAGCCAGCGTTCTAAGTTTCGCGAAAGAAACTCTATCTTATAAATAATTACCCCACACAATTTGGGCCACCCCTCGTATGTAAGCCGAACTTCGTCAAATCTTGTCAAAAGTTCGAAGTTTCCCCGAGCAAGTCGAACTTCAGGTTCAACAAAAGTTCGCGACGTTCCCGACAACGTGACACGCATTGATCCTTGTACCCTTCTCCTGGACACTGTTAACGCAAACAAGCCATCGCCGTTTTTTTCTTTTCTTTTAGTATTGATGTATCATTAACCAAGTACAATAGTTGCGGATAGTGCTCACGTGGGGTACTAACCTACGTGGTATATTTCTCTTTATACTCCCTCAAAATGGGAAAAAAAAAAAAAAGCGCACAAATCGCGTTCGAGGGACAAGTGTCGAGCATTGCACACCACCAGCGACATACCGAAACCCCCTCATCCGGAGTTCCAATTTTAGTTTCGCCTTCCCGTACAGCTGGATTTGCGAGCTCACCTGGGTTCCGACAAACAACGCAGATACAAATGCAAATCAACGCGCGTCCGCGTGCGGCTAAAAATAAAGCGGTTCGACACCGGTACGTTTCAAGGCCAACAACCTACTCGATCACACCTGGCTCGCAATCCGCGCTTTTTTTTTTTTTTTCAATAGTTAACCATTGCACCGAACGGATACGCCATTACCCCCCAAATACCGAATCGACGCGCTTTGACGCGTGGATTCTCTAGGAGCAGAATTCCAACGTGTAAAATTTACTTACGGAACACCAAAGACTTCTATGAAAACATCTATTATTCTCCGAATAATTCGATCGCATTTTCTGACCATTGAGAAAGAAGAAAATTCGGCACAGACACTTAGCACTGCTGACGTGTGGGAATAAGCCGAAAGCATTTGGCGCGTAATCTTCGCGTCGTAACAGCCGCTTGCGGTGGCGTCGGTGGGATCAGGTCGATCGCGAGAGGACCATCGCCTCGTGGTCGGCGACGCACCCACGGAGACACCGAAGGCCCGGGTTCGATTCCCCCAGACCGAAATGCAGCAAATTTTCCTTTCAAAGCCATTCATTTACTCGATATACAGGAACCTCCCTGAGAAGACTGGCGTCACTCCGAGCATTTTTGACGCGTCTTTACTCCTTGTGCCGTCGGCCATTTTTGGTACCATCGCTCCGTCACGCCGACGCAGGGTTTCCGCGTAATGGGGCATATAATGCTTCCCGCATTAAAATAGACGACGGGCTCTTCCAGCGGCTGTTCGGACCCTTGGCTTTTTCATCCGGTGGCGGTTCACGCTGCCCAGTGACGCCTCGGGCGACTGTTCCTCAACGCGGAGGCCACCCGTGCCATATACCGTCCCGCTTCGTCGCGTCTCACCGCTACGCCCCACGACGGCCCTTTTCCCCGACTTGACAAAAGTTTTGTGTCGATTTCCCAGACTTTTCCAGACTCTCCAAAATTTCTTGGGAATACCCCATCGTCAAAATCCAGGGCCATCTAGTGGCAGTCCAGAAAGCTCCATGTTTTCCCCACCAATGGCGTAAATATTGGAGCCTTTTGTACAAGATCACCTAACTTCACGCACTTCGTGGAAAAAAAAAGGTGTCGTACAAGGCTGAACTTGTTAGAAACAATTGCCCGCTTTTGGCTCCATGCTACCCAAGGCGCTCGCTTTTCCCGGTGCGGAGAAAATTCGCAATTCGGGGTATAGAACCGATAAGGTGGTTTATGCTACAGTCTCCCTCCTCTTCCTCCTCCCCCCGCAGCGGCAAATGCGTCACTCACTACACCAAGGGCTGGACGTCCCCTCGTGCGGCCCCCTGGAAGCAACTGCCGGCGCAGCACCGACACCAGAGCGGCCTTTAGGACGCAAAAACGCGACGGGATCACTCGCTCGCGGCTCGCGCAACAATCGTCGCCGGTACTGCCTTTAGTATATATATATATATAGCACTAAAGGCAGTACTGACGTCTAATCATGTCGTATTACACCTGAGACTGCGGTGGAAGAAATCGGAAGAACTTTCAGTAGAAGGAACAGACACAGAGTTCTTCCGATTTCTTCCACCGCAGTCTCAGGTGTAATACGACATGATTAGCTACCACCAGCTCGCCTGCACTCTCAACGTCTTTTCACAGTACTGACGTGCACGGGGTAAGCTTTACAAAGCCTTCAAGGCCTAGCCACCCTCCGAAATCTGCCACCCAAGGCAGCTGCCTACTCCGAGTGTCGTTCCTAGCATTAACGCCGTAAATAGAGCAGGTGATTCGAGGCTCTTCCTTTCAGCGCAAAAAGATTAGGAATGATGCCGCGCTCCTCGATTCTGCCAAACATATACACGCGCTCTTTTTTTACATTGAGATTTTTTTACTTCTTTTTTGCACACGTACTTCAGCCAGTAGATCAACGAGCATGTATACATACACATATATTTCTTCGCCCGATCATTATTACACGGAGCACATCGTCAACCCCGGAGGAAACGAACAAAACAGACGCGCCGACATAAAAAGAAAGAGAGAACGCACCTGCCTCCTCCTCACAACCAAAGGCCGGAAATCCGCACTGACCGGTAACGCGAAGCCCCGGCCTACACGGAAATCAAACGCGAGCAACGCCCGCAGCAATTTACGGCTACTCAAGCAGCGAACAAACGTCACCTTAAGAAGAAGATGAAAAAGAAAAAAAGCAACATGGATACATGTGCGAAGGAAGAGACAGGAGGCTATGGATGAGAGTCATGTCGTTACGTCAAGCAGTTGACATTTCTACTCTCCAGAGAAGTGCCGGGACAACGTTCCGCCCTTAGGTGAAGCTATTGGCGCACATTACGCAAGACGAGACAGTAAGCGCGCCGCCACACAACTACGTTCAACTGCTACACACACACACACAAAGAAAAACTTAAGGTAGTTTTGTTTTACTTACTTAATTACACACACACATATATATATATATATATATATATATATATATATATTAAATGATCAGACGGAGTGGTTATCATTATTACACCATGAAACTAAATTTAAAAAAAAAAGAGAAACAGTTTCTGCTATTTATTTTTTTACTGATGAGCGACACGTTTAAGAGTTGGATTTGCCACCTGCAAACACACAATAAGATTTTTTTATATTCGTTCTTTTCTTTTTCTGGACTGCTCAAAAAAATCACGACTTTCTAAAGAACTGCTGCCATCTATGAAAACAGCAGTTGGGAGCACCTGGTTATACTTCCAATCCTTCCCTTGTCTTAACGAAAAAAAAAAAAAAAAATTCTACAGATGGCTCGGGGGTAATCCGCAACGGACGCAAAAAGTGCAGGAGTCAGGCACGCACAGGAGTTCTACAGGAGAGCCGGGGAGACAGTTAACTAGAATCCCCCTATGGGTGCAAGATACACTGTAACCCACCCTTGTTTTTGGAATAAGTTTCGAAGTATGATTCCAAGCTTTCTTCCCGCTGTCGCTATTTTCGGAGAGCTGGATGGATGCTAATGGGCTGTACTCTCTAACGGGCGGTAACTCGCGCCATCTAGCCTAGACGATCAACATTGTCGGCAGTCATCTTTACGCGTATTTCGTCTTTTTTCGACGGTTCTCTCTTTCGAGGTGTAGTACGAGGCACAAACTGCGATGCAAACCCACGGCACGATGCCAATGCGTTCCCCCGAGGGGGCAGAGGCAGCTCGGCCTGCCCTTCACATCTGGTACCTCGCAGACAAATCCCCAATGATGAAAATAACCCCTGGAGAAGGGGAACAAGAGGGACAAAGGACATTTTCATCATTATTGTCCAGCTCGCTCGCACCTTTGCATTTAATTGCATTATAATAAAAATCCCCAACACCGTTCACGGAGAACACCCGAGAGGAGCCGTAGGCTTGAGGCAGGGAAGCTGCGAGCTTCCACCGAAGTACAGGGTGGAAGCTGAATTTCCCCTCTTCGCTAAGTGGGGATTATATCTTGGCTCCAAGGTTGGCACAAGGCCGCCCGTAATCCTCTCTGAACCTCTTCTTTAGAATTTCGCGGAAGAGTGTGGGTTCCGAAAATATTTAGGGACCAAGGAACACCATAATTGGGGGGCTGGTAAGCACCCCTACCTCCATGAACAATACCCACTGGGACCTTTTTCCGCGTCTGCAATCACAGGGCCTTGGGATAGTCGAAAGAACGGTCCATAAGCTCTGACGTTCACCAAAACAATTTAAAATATATTTTTTTTTTTTTTTTTTAGCAGTCAGGTACGTTGGAAAAGAATGGAATGCCGCAGCTCGTATTCGAGAGTTTTAATAGACCGATCCGACGACTCCGATAAGGACAACGGATACTCCGCCGGCTCCATTGAGCATACACCGTACCGTGATCGGTTATCGATATCAGGGCAGGGGGATATTGGAACCATCTACCAAATCTCTCTACTCCGCCGCCGGCTTTGCGCGCGGATCGCATCGCTATCGGACCGATCTACCTACTCAAACTCTTTAATGACCGCTTTAGTACCCGTCACGATGGATGGGTGGTATTGACAACTACACCATCTCTATTGGGCGGTACCTTGCGCCACCTAGCCTGGAATCATTTACGTCCCCTTCCCTTTAAATTATGCTCTAACCCCCGTGCCCCTTTAAACCGCATGCCCCTCCAAAGTTGCCCCATTGTCACATTCCTCTGCACTCGATTTCAACTAAAAAATAAGAATAACACGAAGACAGTTTTGCGCATTGTTCATACGCCGCGCAAAGTACAAGATTCGATTGCCGGAGGAAGAAGCTACGCTTTTGGAGCTTTGAAACGCGCACGACTTGATAAGATAACGCATAGAATCTAAAATGCAGCTCCATACTGCAAATGCTCCGCGTGGAGCCGGACTTTTTTTTTTTTTTTTTTTAGCTATGAATTTTGAGTTTATAAAGAGTATAGAGAAGTGATTGTAATCTTTTTTTCCCGCTCCGTTCTTTGATCTCGCGATAGTTTTCGAAAACCGCGAAATATTCGAAAACTAAGTCGTTTGCGGTAGTAATACTCTACAACTTCCACGCAAGTACGTCGCAACAAATATTTTTTTTCCATTTTTTTTGTAATTCCGAGTAAAGTGGGCGATGAAAAAGAAAAGACAACTCACCGTCATCGTCCTCAGGCTGTGCCAGCGCATTCTTGCTGTAAAAGACGTCCGCGTTGGGGTTCAGACTCTGCGTGGTCGGTTTCGTCTGCACCAGGAACGAGGAAGAACAACGCGTAAGGCGCTCAGGCGAGGCACAGAACCGCCGATCGCGCAAGACATACAGGGAAAGAAACAAAAAAGAATTACGAGAGAGACTCACGTCAAAGTACTTGTCCAAATACATGCGCTCCGCCGCCGAACTTCCAGAATTCTGAAAAAAAAGAAACAAAACATACAAATGAAGAGATGGACTACTCTTCTCTCAAAGTCAAATTGCACGTTTTAGTGATTGATACAGCGTAAGGTTGGTCCGCCAGTAGGGGCGACGACACTGGTTTACACTGTAGATGAGCAATTTTGCCAGTGTGCAGTAGGACTGCCAACCTCTCGAAAGTTGAGTAGTACACGAAGCGAATTTGTTTCGAAGACATGAAACGGCCGTTTCGGGGAGCGAAAAAAAAACCTATATATTGTCACTGTAGCGGGGAAAGCCCACAAGGTCACACCGTGACACCAATCTTTGCGCGAAAACTAAATTGGTGTATATGTCGCATGATGACCATTTCCCCCGCTAAATTTAGCGGAAACTGAACGCGCGGAAGGACAAACGTTTGGAATTTGGGGCTGGAGATTGAGAAGTTCCGTTCAAAAGCAATTCATGCTTTAAAAACGAGAGGAAAAAAAAAAGCGAAAAGTTTGCGTATTTTTCGGACACGTGACGTGTCAAAACTCGGCAATGCGCAACCGGGTCTTGCGAAGAGGAGAGGCATCCATCACCGTGACACGGATCGTAAACTTTCGGTCGTGGAGAACGGCGGATGAATGCTCTGTGCTTAGCGGCGGGCGACACGGGATTCTTCGCCCTTGTCCGTGAAAGACGATCGTAATCCGAGATTATTCAACAGTTGGGTTTAAAAGCTTCCGCTAGGTGGCGCTAGCCGCCGCCCGACTAAAAGGGTTCCGCTGCATAGTCCGCGGACCAGTGGCTGCTTGCATCATGCAGCTGACCATCCCTACTTGTTTTTTAGTAAAAAAAAAAAAAAAAAAACAAGCGGAGGGCGCGAATTTCGTGCTGTAGAAGGTACTCATGCGCTCGGCAGCTAGGCCACCACAATGGCTGCCGATGTGACGTCGGCGCAATTCACGTTGAAAAGTCGAAGCTTTATGCGGTGCGGACTAGACACGGACTCGTCTTTATTTCGAATACCGTTAATGACGACGACACGCGACGAATTTTGCGAATGACAGATTACGTTAAAGGGACACTTCCACGGTATTTGAAATATACCCGCCACGTTCAGAAATAGGCCGATTTTGATACACAATGTCCGTGAACGGCAATCGCACGTTTCTGTCTTGCGCCCGATAGCTGCATTGTTCGTTATAAACGGCCCCCTCCGGCAAGCGCTCGGAGAGCACGTCACACCCGCCGCATTCGTGACGTAGTTTGTCTCGGTATGGGCGAGGCCGCATGACGTCGTCAGGATGCCCTAGCCGTTCCATCCACCGAAGCACGCTAGCGATGGGGCCACCGCAACTAACCGCAAAGCTGCTTTCGTGTGAATTTTGAGTGACTTGGTAGTCGCCTCTAATATTGTAGAGGCACAATACCGACGTTTGGGTCACAAAAAAAAAAAAAAAAGAGTCCTGCTGAGTGGGGAGTTCCTCCCTCCCCTCTTCTTTCGTGGTGGTCTTAGTGCTGTCGGGATGACGTCAGGTTCAAAGCATGCATAGGCACCTTGCACTGACGACACATCGTATACTTTTGAACACCATGTAAAAGGAGGAGAGGGAAGCTGCTTTTGTAAAAATTTTGAGTGACAGGTTCAACTCGTATAATCATCTGGGAGAACACCGACGTCTGTGCTTATTTATCCAGGAGGCACAAGGAGGACCTTGATAAGAAGGGAGCTCCTTCTTCCCCTTTTCTCTGGAGGGCATCGGAAATGACGTACAGTCATCGTCACTACCTGTCAAGGTTCCTAGACGGGCATTACAAACGAGGCTTGAGCAACATCCACCAGGCCCTTACAAGGAAGATTAATGAGTTTCAAATGAGTTTCTAGTCAATTGAATGACTTTCAATTGAAACTCGTTTCATTTTTTTGTAAGGGGGTGTTCCTTGTTAATCGTTTAATTTGTTTCAAAATTCCTCTCCGCGTCTTTTTTAACAAGATATCGGTGTGTCCGATGCGATACTGCTCCTTTGAAGACCAAAGACCAAAAGCGCCGCAATATCGTTGCAGTATTCTTTCGAAGATGACGATTCCCGTGTGATATAAGCCTCACTGTACGCATACATAATAAAAATGAAGTGTACATGAAAAAAACAAAAACACCCTTGCACACGTAATATGCATTAGGTTGCGGACTACACTTGGGGTGCAGACGAGTCCGCAAAATGTGGCACATAAACGAAACCAAGTGAAACACTGGCAGCGACCTTCACCGCTAAATTCAGCGGGGAAACTGGACTGGTGTCTGGGTCACAATACTAATTTTCCCGCTACATTTACAGGGTAACTGCACTCGTGTATAGGTCGCAGACCTCAATTTTCCGCTCAATTCAGCGGGGATGCTTGAGTTGACGTCTAGGTCGCCTGATGCCGCTTTCCCGCCAAGTTCAGCGGGGAAATTGAAATGGTCTGCATGCCCAAGGACGTCCGGTCACGTGACAAATTTTCCCGCCAAATTTAGCTGAGAAACTGATTTCGTGCATACCTCTCGCGGTATCGACTCCCCCTCTAAATTTTTTTGGGGGAAATGCAACGGGACGGACAAAATTAGAGGCAAAACTAACAAAACAACGCTCGTACAAAAAAAAAAAGAAAGAAAAAAAAGATCACCCTTATATACGCGGTTGATGCGACGAAGCGAACAATCCAGCGAAGACATCGTCAAAACGGGGAAAAAAAAAATGTAGGGAGAAAGACGAGTACATTTTTACCGCAACCAATCGCCGCGAGCCACAAACCGCGCACACGGGCACGGAAAGAGAAGTTCGGCACGATTAACCAAGCAGTCAGCGAAATTATCGTATATTAATAACCGATACGACGACCGCACTCGTTTTCCGCGCGACATGACCGGGAAAATGAAAACTGACCATGTGAACCGAATTCGGATATCATCGAAACGCCGTGTTCCGACGTCCACAAGAAACTGATCTTCCAGTTCAAATAATGACGGGGGCAAGGGGAGGGTTATAGTAGCGTACAATACTGCAGGCCATTGCAGATCTAAGCAAGGTGGGGGTCAATACGAACTTTGTAAGAATTTGTTTTGCTTTCAAACTAACAACATCAAGAAAGATAGAGATCATATGGAGATATGGAGACCCCAAAGAAAACGGATCTTCCAGTTCAAATAACGGCAGGCGGTAGGAAAGAAAGGGGGAGGGGGGTTCGAACCCGGAAGGGATTTCCCCCTACAAGGCTGGCAGAGCGCAGGGCACGGGCAGGGCAGGTACGCGCAAGCCACGCACACGATTCCGAGCCGCCAACGAAACCAACTTCTTCCACTTGTTGCTGCAGGCACGCACGCAGAACAAATCCCGCACACCGGACTGACCCCCCTCACTCTCGGCTCGCACACACCGCGAGCGCGCGGCTCGAGCCCAGCCCGCAAAACGTCACCATCTGGCAGCGTGGAAACCCAAGGCCCGCTGGGCCCCGGGCCCCGAAACGGGGGCTCATCGAAGGGGCCTCACCTTCTGAATGATGAAGCATCGCGGGCTGAAGGCGGCACAGCACAGCGTCGTCTCGGTGGCGGTCGCCACCGCCGCTGGCCAATCCCCCCAGCCGCCGGGCTGACCAAAGGGATCGACCATCGCCCGCCCGCGCGAGGGACTCGCGAGCTCTGACCCGGGGTGCGTACTCCGCCGCCGAAGCCGCGCACTCGGCCGCTGCTGCGGCGACGACGCGGCAGTCGCTGCCGCCGTGGCCCGTAGCCTGGCAACGCGGATCAAGCCGCCTCTCCCTCCCCTTTCCTTCGTCACATCCTCCTTCTCGACGGAGTACCTTCTACGGCGCGAGAGCACGGACAATCTTGGAGGACGGCGGTCACCACTAAACATGGCGGCGAGTGATATCGTCGTGGCGCGAACTTGAACAAAATAAGAATCTCGCACGCGTCCGCCCGAGGAAATAAAATATACCAAACGCCCCCCCCCCCCCCCCCCCTTTCCAAAAAAAAAAAAAAAAACACGCTGGGAGCACAATTTAATTTAAATTAGACAATCTTCGGAGATTGAAAGACCCGACTAAAAATGGCGGCCAGTGTTCCAGTGACATTCGTGGTGTGAAGTAAACTAAAATGGGAAATGTCGCTAGCGTCCACGATGCTCGTGAGTTTGTCCAAAGGAAGGAGATAGAAAAATAACGAACTCGGAGAGCAGGGACAAAAATCGGACGATCTTCGAAGATGCCGGGGACAACTAAACAGGGCGGCGAGTGCACCGACATTCGTAGTGCGAAGTAAACTAAATTTTAAATCTTAGGGGCATTCGCCGGAAAGGAAGGACAGAGGAAATCGCATTTAGAAGACAAATGCGGAAAAACATGAACCAATCGAAAGAGCGGGAACAAATCAGAGTCTCAGAAGATGCCGGACCAGAATAAACATGGCGGACGCGTTACGTTATCGTGATGCATGGACTTAAACTGCCGAGGGCGTACGTAACCACGGTTAGGCAAGTAAATTGCCCTGAGATGGCTTACATGCGGGAAACATTAAAGAACCCTTAAAACGAAAAAAAAAAAAAGTTTTAATGCGAAAGCATTAACCGTCTCATGGAGCGAGCTGACGTCATCAGTTTGAAGCGCGAAAACGGCTCCTGGTTTCCGCGATCCCAATAGGAGCGATTCGCCTTCGGTTTCATTGGCTGGCGCGCGTCGACGGGGCTCCCATTGGCCGCTGCGCCATGGTCTACGAGATCCCGAAGCAAGCGCGCGCTAGTACGCAGCAGACGACAAACGGAGCGGACAAGCAGACGACAAACGGAGCGGACAAGCAGACGATAAAGGGAGCGGACGAGCGGCTTGCATGCTTTCGAATTCACAACTCATAAGAGTGTACTTCGAGCTTTTTTTTAATTAGTTTGGTTGCGACACGCGCGTCAAAAGATTAAATTTACGCTAAAATTTTTTTATCACTATTTACAGCACAAGATTCATTTTAAATTATGTGCGTAAGTCGATGACGTCACGAAATGGTTATACGCTCTTTCCACCTCCAACGAGGTGGCCCTACACTCTCCACCTCAACGCGATGGCCAAGCCGATCCACCTCTCCTCCACGCGCTCAAAATGCCGAGAAAACAAGTGGAAAGAAGGTAATTACCGACTCAATCACGTCTCGCGACGTCAATATATCTCTCAATTTTTTTTTTCTTCGTATAAATTTTTTTTTTTCTTTTGACACGCGTTTCCCACCCAGATTGATAAAAAAAATGTGTGGCCTTTTAACTAAGTAAGAGCAGAAACAAAGTGAACAATCTTAGAAGATGCCGGATTAGACTAAACATGGCGGACGAGCGACGTTATAGTGAGGCTAAGTGGACTAAACTGAGAATGTCGAGGGAGTGCGTAGTAAATCGCCCTTAGAAGGCTTACACGCGGAAACCATAAACAAACTCAAAGAGCAGAAACAAATGGAACACTCTTCGAAGACTAGAGGAGCCGACTAATAATGGCGCCGAGTTTTGCCTGCTTAGCCAGTGACGTTCGTGGTGCGAAGTGAACTAAAACGAGAATGTCGCACGCGTCCGCTCAAATTGGGGGGGCATACTAAATCGTCATAGATGCGGGATGCCTGCATGAATCAACTAAAAGTGGAAAAAACAGATCGCTAAATTAAATGAAATGCGCGAATGAGCCACCAACTTTGTGCTCCTGGTGTAAATTTGTACGATCTTCACACTCTCTTCAAATTTAAACGTCGTTACTTGGCTTATTTCTGACTCACTCACAGGAACCTGCGAGATTATCCTCGAATGAAGAAAAAAAAATGCCCAAGTTTTAGGAATGTCACTGCCAACAACTGCCGTACGCAAAGGAACACTGGAAAGGCAGCCAGCAATTAGTATTACTGTACTATACGGCAAGCTAATATGCACTACTGGCTACTTGTCGAAGTCACATATTTTGATACGTGTAGCACAGGTCAAAAGAACAGAACAAAACAACTTGTCAACCTATTAAAACTTCAGACTGGGCGACTTGGTTGTTCATGTTGGTCAACGTTACAGAGTAGTCAAAAAACTGAAAAACTCGAAAAAGAGCGCTGTGTGAAAGTTTTGTTCTGTGTGTTTGAAAGTTTGAGCGACAGTTTTACTAGTGCGCTGTAACGTCGAACAACTTGTCAACCTAAGCTACTTAAAAAACAATAAGTGCAAATACAAAAAAAAAAAAAAAAAAAAAATATATATATATATATAGAGTTGTCATTTATCTGAAAAAGAAATGACTCCTCGATTTCCAAACCTACATGCGGAGCTTAACAAGGGGTTCAGGAAATACTCGACAGTTTTAGCAAAAGTGACAGGTAGTGACAACCGTGGGGAGAGGAAGAAATGGACAACCCCGGAAAGACAGGGGGGCGTTCCAGCAGCAAGGCTGAAGGTATGCAGAGGACGAGAACAGTAGGGAGGTGTGCACTGGTTGTTTTGTTTCCAGCACGAGCTTACAGCCTTCGATATCGCTTCAGTGTCTCGTGGCCTTCTAGCGTGCACGCACAGCCGAAGCATAACAAAAGGTAACGAGCACATTGGAAAGAGATGCTCTGCCGTTTCCATACCGTCAGCCCACCCTTAAGTGCAACCATCTTGGTTTTGCAGAAACACGACCACCAAACACCTCGCCTCCAGCACTGAGACGCTAGGAAGTCAATGCCGCTAGTTCCACAGCACCACCTCACCAATAGACGGCGCCACATCGGGCCTCCGAGTCAAGGTGCTCAGCTCGTTCCTCGTTCCCAACCACAACGATGGCAGACCAATCGGCGGGTCCCTCTGAGAACATCCTCCGGCATTCCGTCACCACCAAACGAGGCGGGTAAACAAAGAGGTCGAGCGAGTCCGGCCTACCGCACATCCGCAACTGCCACGGTGGAGCCGATCCATCCGTCCCTGCACAGCTGTTCCGAGGTGCCAACGGCACGCGAAGGGCGAGGGGGAACATCCGCACAGAGGAGGGAAAGAAGCCACAAGGAGACCACAGCTGTGGCCACGTTATGAATGGGAGGCACGCACCTGTGCTCGGTAAAACGCCGAGGGCGGGGAACGCTCCCTCTGGTCACCATTCAAGGAATGGAGCCTGCGGAGTCGGAAGCAGGAAAAGTGCTCCCGACTCGTCGTTTGCGTTTCAAAATGCATCTTCGGCACATCAGAACGCAAAGGGCAACGTATAAAATGCACAATGACGAGGCAGACAAGCACATGCTGTCACTGGTCGAGGTCGGAGGAAAACCAAAGTGTGTGGGGGCATTTGGCGGGTAAGCAAAAAGACGAGATGCGCAAGGAGCGGACAAACTTGCATGCAGAGTAAGCGGCGGCCTGTGAGTGAGGCCGAATCGACTAAGTGTCGAACTGGAATGCATTTCGTTCTGTTGCAAGGAAAACGGTTTAGCCCCGGTTTAAACATTTACCGGTCCGTACCGAGTAACATTCCATGTCAAGAAAAAGACGGAGGACAGTTAGATCGCAGCGATTTCAATATTTATCGGAATATTGAATACCAAAAGAGTGGAGTTGAAAACTGCTCACAAATCATGCAGAACCCAAACAACGAGCCTGTTTTGGCCCATGCACTTCAGGACCTTGGAACCAAGACGTAGCTGCTACCCTACAGAGCAGTGTATCATCAAGCACGACAGGAAAAAGGAAACATTTCTGCCCACAAACCCTATTTTGTGCCGAACAGAGTGGCCCATACCCCAAGGACTACCTGTGCCGGTACATTCCTTCCTCTGCACCCAAATCTGCAGACCATTGCAGTCTCTTGAAAACCGTCATTCCTCGTTCAGTGTTTCCAGCAGACTCGCTATACGTCAAGGCACCGACTCCTTGAGAATGCATATCGTCCTTACGGGTTGTCTTCGGAATCTTCTGGAGCCGCCACTGCTATAGGAGGAGGGCCTCCTCTCTTGCTCATCTTGCATGATTTATTTTCAAGTCTCGGCTAAGTGCATTGTGACGCGGCACTTTTGCTAGGTGATGCCGAACGTGGTAGCAAGGATCCGTGTAAACTGCTGCAGAGAAAATATGAATTTAAAAAACTCGCCTCTCCCTTTTCTTCCCTTAAGCGCGAAACACATGTACGACGAAACCGTCCGATCCGACGTGCGGACTGCCGGAATGACCTTGGGGGGAGAGGGTTTTCGTAGCATCGGAGAGCGTTGAAAACCCTCTCCTCCGACCGTCGTATTGCGCGGTCGGACGTCGGATCGGACGGTTTTGTCGTACATGTGTTTCGCGCTTTACAGAACTAAAACCTTTGCCAAGGGTGATGACGTCCTGTATTCTGTCTCACGATACCTTGGCAAATCGTGTAAGCTATGGTCCCCGTGACCCAACGGGTGTGGCTGAGCGAGGCTTGTGACAATATGTCTCGGGAGCGTTTGTGTCACTGCGCCAAATGTGAGGTCCAGAGGAACCGGCTGTCTGCTGGGCAAGTGTCGTCTGCTATGGAACCAACTCCGGATGAAACAACTACCACCCCAATATTGCCGCCTGTTAGAGTAGCAAGCTCGTCGAGAAAAGTTCTTGAGGTGACAATACGCCTAATTTACCCGCGAATCTGTGGTGTGTGCTAATGACAGGGCAACATTGTGAGCAGAAGCAATCGATTACAGGGCTGCGGTCATGCAAATGTCATTCAAAAAGCCATGATGTTCTCAAAAAAGGGTTGATCCGAATTAAGTATCGCTGAAAATTAGCGCGTCTTCGTCTTTCTCCCGTGTCGTGTAGCGTAGTGTCGATAGAGATGCCAACGTGCGAGTTCAATTACCTTTAGAAGAAAAAGAAGCCAATAACTACTTTGTCGCTGACAGCGCTATAGTTGTGGTGGTAACGAGGCCTGTGACCTCAACCATAAAATGGTGTCACGTGCCTTGCTCCAACGCCCTTACAGGGTCGCAGGGGCTGCAGCCTCCACAGTTTGCCAAGTTATTGTGAAACGGAGTATAGAAGTCTTCATGGAACATCTTGGCCCCACGCTGCAGGGGTCTCCAACAGTGAGCTGCCCCTTTTACAACATTCTCGCCCCCTTTTCTACTGGGCGTGGCGATACGGCAAGCACTTCAACATTTATCTATGTGCTTTCCATTCATTGGGAGCTTTTCTTCATTCGAGAGAAAGCCTTCAGTGAAGTCTATTAATTAAATTGGCCTAATCATCAAATGCAGCATGGACGTCCACAGAGACGATCAATCACTGGCTTCTACTTTTGAAGTGGAGACATGGAAATATGGACGCACAGTCCCTTCATTAGTGTGCAACCATCTTCAACACTCATATTCAAGCTTCACAATGCTGCATAGAATTCTAGATGAAACAGGATAGCTCTATGAAGACCCAACAACTATTGAAGACTCTTCTGCACTTCTCTCTATGTAAACATAGCGACACTGCACAACCCATGGGGGGAACTTGCCACTTTGAATGGTGTTTTTGCAGCAAGAAATAATCGGACAAACAAATATAAATAAAAAGTATGCATCCTCAGCTACTGATCTGACAGCTCAACAGAAGGAAACACCCAGGCTTTAAATGTTCCATGTCGCAAGTTACATGCAGGGGTGTCAAAAAATAGGCAGAAAGAATGCAACCTCTGAGGAGGGAAAGAAAGATTTTCTTACTCCACTTTTCTGAACTCTACTGCTTGCTCCAAACTGACGCTTAGGTGTCCATTGGGGACAGCCTGGCTGGCCGGCCGGCCTGCCCTGCCCTGCCCCCCCCCCCCCCCTCCCTTTGTCTAACAGCCATCTAAAAAAGATGGCTGTTAGACACAGGGTTAACGTAGTCTTCTCAGCCCCGTGCAAACTTTCAAAGATATGCTCTGCGATGACAAAACGGAAGTATGTAGTGTGCTCAAAGAAACACGTAACAAGATACACCGAATGCGTGACTAAGGTGGTTTATGAGATTCCTTTTAGTTGCGGCCAAGTTTACATCGGTCAGACCGACTGATGCTTTAATGAAAGAGCACGCAAACATAAGCTTGCCGTACGCAATAATTCGGGTGGGCATCTTACGGAGCACTGCAAACGATGTGGGTGCGAACCTTTGTCTGAGCACACAAGGTTTATCAAAAAAGGGAATGAAAAAATAGAAAGAGAACTAATCGAAGCTTTCTGTATCCACAAAGCGGCTGACAGATGCGTAAGCATGCCATCTCTTTATCTGTTAACCAAAGAAATTCTGTTTTTTGAAGGATGTGTGTAATGAGTGATAGGAATTTTTATCAGTTGCATGTGTTTAGGTGATTGGGATCGAGTTTGACGATGATTCGTGTTTCAATAAATCAGTTGGAAGTTGGCGCCTGTCCGTGTCGTACGTGTCTCTTTTTTCGTCCCGTTTGTTCGCGCCTTTTAACCTTTTTAATCGATATGAACCAACTAGCCCCAACCAAAGTTTTATTGCGTCGCTTTATCGTATGCCGTCTGTGCCAGAGTGCCGTGACCCCAAGCAGGTGTGAAGTAAAGAAACTGCTCTTTGAAATGTCACCCCGCCTCAGCGGAAGAAATCGTTCCTTATCCTGCGTTTGAGCATTCATCAGTCCAGCATTTCTTTTGTCCCACCCGAGGGTTGCAAGACTGCTGCTATGAAGCGTATGGGCTCTCGTGCAATGGCAGACGACGACAACAATGAGGAAAGATGCAGTACAGACGAGGAGAATGAGCAAGGATGCTCGAGAGTGAACCGATGCCAAAGTGACTTACAACTAGCGATCACTGAACTCAGACTGTCAAGGGGGGCCCGAATCTACGACAATAAAGACGATTCGTTCCTTACTGAAAAATTAAAGACGTTTACAACTTCCTGTAACGCCGATTTAGAGCGCAGCTCTCGAGGAGGAGTGTACGCCCCTCCTCCTCCTTTTACGCGCGAAACCTCATGTGACTCACGTGACGTTTCGGCACATTACTTCCACCGAAACGTCCCTTGCGACGTTTCAGCACAGCGCGGTGCATTATGGGATGTTTCCCATAATGAGCCGCGGGGTTACGCCGACGGCAACGCCAATCAAGCTGGAGACACGCACCTCAGAGCTGCACTCTCAAACATGAAGCCCATTTCATTTCATCCTGCTTAGGATCCACAAGCGCGGCCCCAAACCACCATCGGCAGGTTCGGCGGTGTCCCAAAAAGGCCAAGTCGACTCGTCATCAACGGAGAACACGAAATCCGAGATTAACCGGTCTAGTTGAAACCACGACTGGACTGGTAACTACGGAGCATGTATGCCTGATCTAGACTATTTGCCATTGCAATACATTAGTGGCTGCTGAAAATGCATTGCCCACGGTTCAGTCACTATTCTGACTTTGAGCAAGTGGCCTCCCCTGCACAGGCTATTCCATTGAGCGCTATGTTGTGAAGCAGTTTCTCGGCTGCCGCCACGTTAGCGCTCCTAGCGGGTAAGACACGGTTCGAGTGTTTCGTGTTAGTTTGGCAAGCACTATACATCCATGACGAGCGATGCGGCCGACTGTGTTTTGCGTCGGATTCGCAACACCAGAGAGGAACTCCGACTTACCGTTTGCTGAAGGTCGGAACAGATTTCCTGGCTGTCTCCAAGGTCAGAGGTCATGGGATAGGTCAGATGTCAGGGCTGCATGAAAAAAAAAAACAAGAGTCCACTTTACTAAAGAGAGATTAATGCTCACTTCACATAAAATAAAACAACTAAGACATGCACAACAGAATTAAAGGGGCCCAGCAATCATATTTAAGCGTCTACCTTTTTTGTGGTTTCCATGTCTCTTGGGGTTCGGGCAAACCAGCGGGCACAGAGAGATAACTAAATATCAGTGCGTCATACATACTTTAACCAGACAGTGCAGAAACCTCCTCCAGCTACGAGGGCGACCCGCGGTGGCCGAAAGCGCGCGATATGTGACGTCTTTGGTCGTGGGCTTGCTACTGGTCAGAACTGCTAAAATATTTTTTTTTTTTTTTTTAGCCAGGATACAGAATATATGTGTCGCGAACCGTTCCAATTATGTATGAAAGTAGTCTTTGCTCAGTATTTTAGATCAAAAAAGAAACAAATCCAGTTTATAAAGTACGGAAACAAGAAATGACTCGTAAACATACCCACCACCAAGCGGCGGAAAAAACGGCGCTTACTAGAAAGGGCTAGTGAAATGAGGCGCCGACGAACGGCAAACGTAGAAAGGTCCCGGATGTACGCGGCGATGCTGCGGTCGTATACCGGATCAAGGATCCGACCGGTTCCGAGCGTTCCCAAGGCTTTCGGCGCGGGCTTGGTTGGCGATTTTGCCATTAGGTGGTATGGCAGCGCGGCTCCCGTTCTGAACTGATATTTACCCCATGTTTGCTGTCGTTTGTGGCCAATGAAGCGTTATGCCGAATTAGTCTTTAATCGGGCAGCAAATGCAATGCGAGCCGCCCTGGCCGCCCGCTACCTACAGCCTATCCAACACGTGCTTTAGTGGCGCCCTCTTGAGCCGTCGACACGGAGTGCGCTAGCCGTGAGCGCTCGACGAGCTCAATACCCCTCCTCTAGTTCACGGCCACTCAAGCCAGGACCTACGACGTCATGGAGGATGTTATTTTTGGGTAGTTTTTGTAATTCTAATTTGCCTATAACTTCTAAAATAAAGCGAAATTTGAGAAAAGAAAGGTTTCATTAAGTTACTACGTTCAGTGCGCTCAGGATCGGTGCAAATTAAAAACTAGTCAAAAAGTTGTTGCAGAGCCCCTTTGAGTGTTACTTGTATGTTTTACTCGGGAGAGCCAGTCTTCAGAAAACCATCACCGATACTTATGTGGCACATAATAAACCAAAATTTGGAATAAAAAAAAAAAAAAAAAAAATGCAATGTAGGCGAAATGCTACAATCCTTACAACACTACTCATAAGGCGATATCTCGAATGGACGGCCATACTTTTGGAAAAAGAGGTTGAAATTGAACGAGGCCAACGAGGCATGAGACGTCCAAGATATCTCGTTTCCTCCTCTCTTCGTTTCGCCCTCTCAGGGCGGCGAGGCCCATTCCCTCTCCTCGAAGAAACAAGACAAAAACATATCTGTCAAATGCACCTCCTTATTTGGAAAAATATGGTCATCCGTTCGAGGTATCGCTGTACAAATCAATCAAATTTGGGGGTTTTACGTGCCAAACCAACGACGGGCATCTGGCACGCCCCAGCGGAGGACTGGGGATTAATTTGGACTACCTGGGGATCTTTTGACGTTCAACCGAAAGCTCGGTTACACGGCGCCTCCTCCGCAATAAGCCTCCGTCAGATTGCGGGCACCTCGGCCGGGATTGAGATATCGCTGTACGAGTGATGTTTTGGTGTTCATAGCATGTACAGACTGACAGGCCCCAAAATGTGGTGTCTAATGATCTACCTTCAACAATGCAACATGTGCACCACAGTTGCTGTTTCCTAACCCCAAGACACACAAGTGAAACAATGCAAACACATCTACTGTTAGTAAAGCATAAAATAGCACAACAGAAAGACAAGGACAAGAAGTATACAGGACAGGCACCAACTTTATATATATATTTTATGTTTTACTAAGATGAACCAACTAGCCCAACAACGTACCTTACTAAACATCTACTGTTTCACACAATACACATCTACTGTTTCAATCACAAGCCGTGGACTAGCCAGTCTGCTTGGAAACAGACACAGGAACAATGCTCAGCAAAACACGCACAGAGCCCTGCCATCCACACCACGACCATGGAAACCAGCCTCAAGTGAACCGTTGGCCCTCGACGCAACATGACTGACCTAATTAACTATGTCCATGCAACCGCCACACACAGCTGTAGGTATGAGCTCATCCCTTTCGTTTTAAAATGTTCCTACTGCACATGTGCTCACGAAACCTGCGAGATTGGTTTCATGAATGTTTATAGGGAAGAAATTAACAAAGCACACCAACTTCTGCCTCTGCAACACAAATGCAACGTGGCCAGTGCAGTACGACCACTAACTTGGGCAGTTCAGACATACCTCGTGCATTAGCAATTAAACGATAGCACGCCAAAACAACAGCTGCCCAGATTAAAAAAAAAAAAAAAAGTGGAATTTTCTCTTGCAGTGCGAGACTTCGCTTGGCTATGAAGCGAGTTTTGAAATGTACCACTAGTGAAGCCTGCTAGCGCAGCAGAACCACTGATCTAACAGTACATTATTCGAGTCTTAGACGCATAAACTACAAATGTGTCGGGACTGTTGAGTTGAATTCTCAAGTGTGACAATGTTTTGTGCCACTGTGACCTCAACAAACCACTGGTATTGGTTTGTGACGCCTCTCCTTACGGAGTTGGGGGTGTGTTAAGTCACACAGATGACGAAGATCAAGAGCGACCTGTCGCTCATGGATCGCGTTCGCTGACAACAGCAGAAAGGAACTACTTTCAAAACGGATGGGGAAGCACTAGCTGTAGTTTTCGGACCTATGGAAGCAGCATAAAGATTTACACTGACCACAAACCGTTACTAGGTTTGTTCGACAACAAGACACCGATTCCAAAGATTGTGTCACCGAGGGTCCTCCGCTGGAGCTTGATAATGGCAGCTTACAATTACGAACTGTTGAAATGCAGCTAGTCTGAGCCAACTTCCACTACCTTCACCAAACTTCGACACTCCACAGCTGGCAGAGCTTTTTCTTTTGGAAAGAACATCGGAAGGTTTGGTGAAAGCCAAAAAAAAATCGCCAAAACAACAAGGATCAGGTTCTTTCGAAGGTGATGTACTGGGTTCTCCATAGGTGGGTCGTAACGCAGTTGATGATAGGTCATAAGATACGAACAGCTTTAGAAGTGCTTCATCCATCATATAAAAAAAACATGCTGGAAAGGCACGAGAAGATGCCCATGAAATAGAAAAAGGAAATGGTCATTTTTCAGGAAGATGCGATGGTCTGGGTAAGAAATCTACTGTCGCCCCATCCCAAGTGGTGGGCAGGAGAAGTGACGAAAAGTTGTGGACCTCTGTCGTACGAAGAACTATTGGAAGATGGTAGATGGTTCAGATGACATGTCGATTACCTGCATCCACGTTGGAAGGACACGACACTGCCCTGATCATCCGAATGCGGTACAAGTCTCGGGGAAGACAAAGAAAGACCGTGAAGACGTCATGGAGACAACTACGGATGCGGAGTGTGGGACAACATTCCCCCGTACAAGCGAGACTCAGGAGGAGCTTTAGGGTGCCGAACCCGCAGAGACACCGATATTTGAACTGGAAACACTTTCCCGTCCAACAACTGACGCGGAGGTACCCACTGGTCGTCCGAACAAGAGTATGTCGAGCACTGCGGTACCTTCAAGATTACGAGGTGGATTAAGATACCTACGGACTGGGTGGTTACTGTTCTGGGAAAAAGGGATGCAGTGGTACGGGGATTACCGCGGAGCTGGAAGACTACAAAGTGAGTGAGCAAGGAAACGTGCCAGCGGGCGGGCACGAGCATGGACTGCGAGAGCATGGACTCCGAGAGCATACAGCGATTCGAGCCTATTCTATCTTTTATAAGTTATTGAATGTGCGAGTCTGCTGTAATGTAGCGTTGGTCTCCATACATAACAGGGACAGTGTAGGAAAGCTGCAGGTGCAAAAAAAGAAAACATGCACACTGTCACAGTGCAAGTTCATGTCTTGTACATGTTAGTTTTGTCTGAAGGGCTGTTGCACCAAGATGTGTTCGTGTAATCACTTGTGCATTTCGGGGTTGGAGTATGTTGCAATCTGAATGTAGTTATCGCTGTTGTTGGATGCTATTTGACGTTGGAGCTCAAGGCTGAAGTCACTCTTCTCCCAACCAGTCATGGCACACCGTGCAAATTGCCTCTTCAAAACACAAATATTCACATATTTCTCGCTGTGTGAAATGTTTCGGGGGGGATCGCTGGCCAAGTGTGGTAACAGCTCAGAACATGCAGAGTGCAGCTCGTGTTGCTGAACACAGGAATCCTGGGTTTTAATCTGGACAAGCATAACTAGCAGGTGCTTAAATATCACTACTGAGTGATGCAGTTTGAAGACCCGAGGCTAGTTGTACCACACTCGCTAAATGTTTCACCTACTGTGGAGACACCAGACACCTTTTGGGGCTACCTTAACACCATGTGAACATGCAACAGAATTACCTACCAGCCCCGCAACATATTTTGATTACCGTCCTTTTTCTGATTACAGCTGTATCTCAAAACTAGACAACCACCTTGAGAGCTTTTCAAAATGAATGAGAATCATCACCACTTCCGCGACTATCTCGAGAGATAGAATTGGGTCCGTGCTACGGACGAGACACATGCTGTGTAAATCACAAAAAAAACGCGACAGAAGGTTTTTCTTTGCAAATTTTAGGTTAGTCAAGATTGATTAAGCAATGAGATAAGGATATTGTAGTGAGTGCGCAGGCGAGCTGGTGGAAATTAACCATTCTGATGTTAGCCTGAGACTGAGGCAGGAAAAGAGGAAGTTTCAAAGTAGAAGAAAAAGGAACAGTCGAGGATACGTAGTGGAAGTTTCAAAGTAGAAGAAAAAGGAACAGTCGGCACATTTTAATCGATCGGTGCTGTTCCTTTTTCTTCTACTTTGAAACTTCCTCTTTTCCTGCCTCAGTCTCAGGCTAACATCAGAAGAGATAAGGATAGCGGGTTTCGCCGATTAGAGCAAGTTAACGTTCTGCAATTCGGCGCCAAAAAAAAAAAAAAAACTTTTACCTTTTTGTTTAAGTGATGTATCTCAGATAGAGTTCTAACTACAGCGTGGTTTATTGACTCTTCTTTTTATTTGATCGCTTCTTCTCGAAAGCCGGCGTCTACCAGACCGATCGTCTGATCACGCAGCGATACAAAAACTCAAACTAATATAGAGTCGTCTGCGAACCGGATCAACTTCACAATTAAAAAACAAAGGCGCAAACTAACGCTCGTTTTTTTCTTTCCTCTGAAGCTGGTCTAAACTTTAAAGCGACAGTAGATACACCCGTTGCAAGACAAAAAAAAAAAAAGGAAAAAAAAAAAAAAAATCTTTCTGAGCTTTTTGAAACGTCGGGGAGAAAAAAAGAAAAACGATATACAACAAGAAAACCGAGAACCCAAGACTCCAAAAGCTAGCCTTGACGAAGGGAAAATACCAGGCACGTGACCCTGTCTCAAGACTACCAAGCGGAGAGGCTATCAAAACCGGGTTCGCCGTGGTATGCAGTGAGGGCGGCAGACAGGCTACAAAAACAAAATTCTCCGAATAGCGTGAACAATGATCACAAGTTAAAATAAGGGACGAAAAACAAGAGAACTCAATACGTTTCGCGGGTGATCAGGAATAACCACAAAGCGCCGTGAATCTTCGCCGGCACCGCGATATCAATAATCAACCCTTTGACACCTTCGTTTTTTGTTTCGAGCTCACGTTTTTCTTTGGGGACAAAAACCGTGTATACTCCAGTACACACGCACACCCGATCGATCAAAAAGTGCCGATTCACATATTTTTGCCTGCTTAAGACATGGACGGTTCTCGAAACCTCGGGGTTGCGAAACGATGTGCGGTTACCTACGATGGGGGGGAAACCGAATTGAATAACCCAATTTGGCTGCGCCGATTCCGGGAGAATCGGAAAGACGACGCGACAGTCGCGTCGATTTGACCGCCAATTCTACCACGTTCGAGGCGACTTCCGACTCTCCAGGGACCCTGGAGACTCGACAAAGCGATGACAAGGCACATTTCATGTTTGGGAGCACGTGCTAGGCTATGAGCCGGAGCTAGGAAAAAAAAAAAAAGTTGGAATGGCTGCAACCCAAATGGCATAGAGACGGGGGCGCAGGACTGTTTTGAAGTCGCCGTTTCGGGCTGTACCTTCGCCGGAATCGACTCCAGGAGGGTCGTATCGCGTGAAGCGATGATCGAAGTTCGTTGCGAACGCGGTTACACAGCGATCTTGCGGTAAAAGTAATTCAAAAACCGCTTGTTGCTAATTCAATAGACCTCGTGGCGTTAGGCCTACTGGCCCGGGGGTTGGTGCCTTCGGCTTGGCAAACGCGCGTTCGCGACGCTCGGCATGTAGCTACGCGCGGGTCGCGGCAACGAAGGGCTTGTACTTACGTGCTTGCAGATGAGTCCAATCCTAGCGGTGTAGGATATAAAAAATATAGAGTGTCTTTGCAACTTCCTACTTCACGTCCAGTGCCTGACTATGCAGACCGCTGGCCTAGCCTCGACAGCAGGGAGCACTCGAAGCGACTGGCAGTTCGCCGCTTGGGACATGCATCGCTGTGTTCGAAACCAGAACTTTGGACGTGGAGTTTGGATTTTAAAGACGTTTCGGCGTCGGACGGTGTCCTTTTCCGCTGCAAAGAACTAAGCTTGCGCGGAGACGAGACGTCACTTGGAACTTTTTAATCTGCACGCCGAACAAACGGGCCAAAAGGCACGCGTCTGTTTTGGGACGAATCACGTTGATAAGAGTTCCGTTTTTGATGTTGCTAAAACACAATGTATAGCGATTTACATCCAAACGTCTGGCTAAATGAAATAATACTATTTTTTTCTCTGATATAACTAAATTTTCAACATGTGTCCTGCTCGACTAAAAGCTAGAACCTACGCCGGGAGAGATCCGAAACCATCGTTTTCGAAACTGCCGCCCCTCGCGTGTCTTGTCACAATCCAGGGTAAACCTGAAGGGTTACCTCCGTCGCTCGATTAAAAGTCATTTATATTTATTGACAGTCGGCCAACCGTTTAAAAAACGAAGCCGAGTGACCTCATAACTTGGGTGTCGCAACCAGTTGTAACGGCGACAGCGGCACACTCCACTACAGATTAAAAAACAAAAAAAAAGTAAAAGAAAAGTTACTGTCTTCCCAACCTCCCCTCCGGTTGGACGAGTCCATTCCACATCCGGGCAATCTTTCCGACATTGTCACGCTAGCTCCGCTCCCTTGCCTCCCGTCCAGCCTTGAAGAGGTGCTGTTCCCGCCCGTCTAAACCCGTAAAATTCGTTCAGAGAGGGCTGTTATACTCCATCAACGGTTTTCAAGGACTACTGTATGTCTGCCGGTATTCAGAACCTCAAAACCTTTGGTGAGTTCCAGCTGCAACGGCCAATTTCTCCCATGTTAATGGACATGTGCTGAGAAGGCACAAGGTCAGGCTGAGCGCTGCGTCGCATCATATTTAAAGAGCTGCCGCCCTCAAAACTCGAATTCCTAGATTGGAACGTTTTCTCTATCGATGAAATCTCGAAAATCGTCCAATGCGACAGCCTCGAATCTCCGAGAATCCAAGTTACGCACCTTGGATGACATTTCTTATATTTTCCGCCCAAAATGCCGGCCTAATTTGTTGTAATGTTACAATATATGGGACGCCCAAACACTACCCAAGCTGTAAAACGGAACCTATGACAAAGCACATCGTGCTCTAGTCTAATCCCGACGACGTAACACCCGCTGGAATGCGTTGCGACGTAGATTAGGCCTAGCTTTTTTGTCCTGTGCGTGCGAGCAGGCGGTGTGGGATCTGGGTCGATGTTTTTCGTGTAAAGCCCTAGGCGAAATGTCCAGTTTGTCTCGTCGGCGAGCTTTTAATTTCCGCATGCCTTGTGATCGTAACTCGCCGTTTCACTTCGCGTAACTTCGGCAGCGAAAAGCGTCGTCAGCCAGCTTTGCGTCAGCTCTTGGCGTGGGAGACAGGTTCCTGATGCTTTTATTGTTTATTTTTGTTTTCAGACCCCTTTGCTGATGCTATCAGGGGTGATGAGCAGGGAGTACAGGACGGTTTAATCCACATCCGAATCCAACAGCGGAACGGTCGCAAAACCCTCACGACTGTGCAGGGAATATCTGACGACTATGACAAGAAGAAAATCGTGAGAGCCTGTAAAAAGGTAAGCTGCGCTCAATCTCCTTTGGCTTCAGCCAGACACTGCGTTGGTTTGACAGCATAGAGGGTCTTGGTTGGGGCAGGAAGTGGAGCAGAACTCGTCGAGAAAGCAACAAAATCGGTCTTACCTGTACAGGTGAAACTAGTGCAAGACAACCTGCATACCTGTT
This sequence comes from Ixodes scapularis, assembly GCF_016920785.2. Taxonomy (NCBI): domain Eukaryota; kingdom Metazoa; phylum Arthropoda; class Arachnida; order Ixodida; family Ixodidae; genus Ixodes; species Ixodes scapularis. The sequence goes on from NW_024609837.1 coordinate 11,413,134, forward strand.
TGGGGATATGCTGCATTCACAACTTGTTCAGATTAGTCAACTCTGTTGACAGTGTGATGCTAGTTAGTCGCTGAGAACTGCAGGGAAGCCCTTAACATTTGGGATTTCATAAGCCTGGAGGCCTGGGCATTCGGAAGTTCTGTCCTGCCATACCCATCCTCTCGGCAACTATTGAATGTGTTCGAGTCATGTTCGGTCAATGCAGAAACTTTGAGGGGGAAGTCATCTTGACACAGCTTTGAACCCAAGTGTACTTGCAAGCTTGGCATGCTGGAATGAAGCAACATCTTTCGGGTTTATAGCAGTGCCAAACTTTGGGCAGCCGTTCAAAAGTGCGCAATTCGTAAGAATCCAACAAGCCAGTTGCGTTGCAGTGTGCAATTTTTCAACACATCAAAAGAAGAAAAAAAAAAAAAAAACAACTAATATGGTTTCTTTGCTAAGGCTTTGTCTATCAGTAATGATGTCTAAAGAGCGAAGTTGTAAGATGTAGGCCACATTTCAAATTTTACTCAATCGGACTCCAGGGTGAGGGTTTTGTACTTTGGCATTCCAAAACCTATCTGCGTGCAGCGCTTTTTTAAATCTGTGTTATGTAATGCAACTCGCCGGAGTAACTCTGATCCATTTGGGTAAGATTTAAAACACAACCATATTCATTCAAGCATTTTTTTTTTTTTTTTTTATCTTTCAAGCAGTGGTTTGCATTTGTAGAGTTGTGTGTGGCGTTTACTGGTGTTCAGATATGGCCCATAATGAAAAAGTTTTAAAATTGAACTGCCGGCTCATAGTCCGTAGCCCACTGAAGCATTGCTTGAGGCGGGCAGGTCGATTTATCTGTGGTGGTCAACTGAGCTACCAGTCATACTAAAGGGGGAAAAAAAAAAAAAAAGACTATGACTGATTGTGCCCATATTGGTGCCAGCCTTTTCTAGAAACCCGCATCGCCCGTCGCATGAAGTCCATACTTCAAAGTTGTGCTGGCAGACGAAGTGAACAAAACGGCTATGGTTTCACATGTGCCACCTTGCACCTAAGAAGCTGCAAGCAGCAAACACCTTTTGACGTTGGTTCAGTAAGTGCAGTGTAGAGCAATATGGGACGTGCTGCCAAAACCACTGGAACTATTGCGTGACGTCATCTAACATCTCACTTGCACAGGAGTGTGTACGAATCAAACACCAAATCCAGGTACAAGCTCACGCCGGCAGCTTTTACAGCGTTCTACACTATAGCCAGTGAATGTTTGAGAATGCGGTGCAAACATCACCTCATTGCTTGAACAATCGAATGGCCGGGCATTTGATTGCCTGACCTCCGGAGCCAGTCGCAGACTGTACTCCAATCATACCTAAACTGATAGTGCGACGGGAGCCATGCATTTGCTACACCAATGAAACGCCTGCTTTTCATCACGACTTCGTTGCGATATTGTGTAGCGAAAGGTTGACGTGCGGTCCAAAAAACGTGTAGCGTCCACCGCCCTGTCAGCGAACAGAGTTCTATCGTCAAGATGTTTAGGTGGTCACCTTATGGTTCCCCCATGTTAGGTCACTGCCAGATTTTGTCTCGCTGCTACATCCGAACTTAAGAGGCTGGCTTCTTCTCAGTTGCGAAAAATGAGTTCGACGTTGTCCATAAAAAGCACAACAGAAGCTAAGGGACATCGCACTCTCAAACCAATACCGTTCGTGGCAACGTGTAGCTCTTTACTTTTCCAGTTAGAGCAGTTTTGATTTGTTTTAAACATCATAGTCATGGAAAGCCGGCCACGGCGACGCTTTTGATCACACGCTATGCCAATAGTCGGGGACAGTGACGAATGCAGCAAAGAGCTCTGTCTCCCCCCTCCCCTCCCCTCCCTCCCTCCCTCCCCCCCCCCCTCCCCCCCCGCACACTACGAGCCACCTAAGTGTTAGCAGTAAAGTACTGCATCTTTTAACTTTTCACCGATTACAAGCATGAAACTCGTCTTGTCAGTAGTCACTGACAAAATGAAAGGGAGGGAGCCTTTTTCGATTGCCCCACCTCCGGCACGCGTTTGTTGCCTTTGGCTGCGCATGCATGCTCGAAGCGTCGTCGAAGGTAGGGATCTCTCGCCAGAGACTAGACGACTCCGCCCTGCCACGCTTGTCAGTGCCCTAAGCATTGAGCTAGGTTGAAGGTTTTGATGGCCCCTTCCACGCAGGAATTTGCCTGCAACGGCACGGTGGTGGAGCATCCGGAGTATGGGGAGGTGATCCAGCTTCAGGGGGACCAGCGCAACAACATCTGCCAGTTCCTGACGCGGATCCAGATCGCCAAGCCCGACCAGCTCAAAGTGCACGGCTTCTGAGGCGTCCCGTGCACGCCCCCCTCCACTGTTTCGGCAAACTGCCATGTACCTCCAACTCGTGGACAACTTCCAAGATCCGATTGGCTAGCAGCAATTCTCCACACCTTCCCGTCAGAATGGAATGCTCTTACGTTTTGTCTTCTCTCGTCTGATGCTGTCAGTTGTGAATAAAATTGTACCGAAATGGGAGTTTCCTTTTTAAAAGCCCCGTGTCATCTTTTCGCTTTTGCTCCTGGTGACGAACGGTTTAGCGTGGGTGGGTCTTCCCACCCACACTGCCAGTTATGTGGACTTGATGCAGTGAAAAGTGTAAACCTTTCTGGTGCACGTGCCTGGTTTTGAGAGAGTATGTCGGCATTTCGCGACTGCGTTGGTTCGTGGGTTTTCTCGTCGGCGGGCCGTGGCAGCCTGCGTAAGCGCAATTCCGGATGCTGGTAGCAGCTAAATTGCAGCGCTTTATTAAACTTTTGTGTTCTATGGCAAATAGAATTTCTCGAGTTAAAGGAAACATTGCACTATTTTTGAGAACAAAAGTATTAGTCCGTGCACGACAAAAATGTAACTAGTATGTTCAATTTTATGATTTTTTACAGCACCATACACTCGGCCGTGTCAATCTACAAAGGTCTTGACTGTTGAAAATACTTGACTATGCAGGATAACCGAACTGCACGAGTATTCTCCGCACACATGAAATTCAACGAGTGTCATCAATCAAACAACTTGTATTGTACGTACCCCAGGGTGCCACGTTATCCGAAGAGGATCTGAGAAACGTTTTAACTAACGCAGCATATCCAACAACCAGGGTTGACCGACAATCAAACAAAATCCGGTCGTCATGAAGCTGCTTTTTTTGCACAGAAACAAAAGCAAATGAACGAACGTGTCTGTTCCATACCCTGAACCTGACCCTATCGGCTATTTTTTCGCAAGGACCGGGAGGACGTTCGCCTTCTTCGTTCGTTTTCAGCAAATGCCGAGCAGGCTACGGGCCCCGGTATTCTCTGGTTCTCGCAGTGGAAGATAATACAAAAAGGGGTAAGCATCCTGAACGTGCAAATGAAGTAAAAAGTTTCAAGAAAAGCCGGCAAACTCCGAGTGCACGATACAAATGGGAGTAGCACTGACCGGGTTACCACAGCTTGGGCGGGTGGCAGAAATTTCTGACTGAGCGGGTCGCAAAATGGCGGCAGCCAAAGAGCTCTCATTGCAAAACACTTGGAAGTGTTGTGCATTGCCCAAAGAATGGTGCAACTGTAAAACATGTGCAGGCTTGCAACATGTGCTGGTTAGGGTGCAATGCCAACGGAACATGAACCTTGTAGTGTTATTTCAGGCCCCGGTATAACGCAGCATTAAACTATTAATCACAATCGTGCCTTCATCTTAATGGGCTCATTCTGAAAAACTACCAGAACTAGCTATACTGAATGATCTAGAGCCATGAAATGAGCTACGCTTCGAGTATCGGCACTCCAATCCCCAATCTGCTAGTGGTCCGCAAAATATTGGTGCCTAGTGTAAAGCAGATGAAACTATCGATCATCACAATTAAGAAATGAGACTTCCTCGGCTTTAGATTTGGTGTTGGGAAGCTCGGGTGATGTCGTTTTGCACTGTCGCGAACTGTTTTTAACATGTCTTGAGGATGGAAAACAGTTTCGTGCCATTTCAGATAACTGGCCACCATGGGCTTAAGCACCAAGAATAACAGTGGGTAGCTAAGTTTGAGGAGCTTAAAGTGGGACTTCATGGAGGTGAGGGAGAAGCAGGCTGTGCTCAAGACCCAAGTCAAGGAGCTCAATGATGAGCTCAAGCAGGAATGGGAGGATAGAAAGAGACGGGGCGGTTATGTTCGAGGAATTAAGGGATATGCGTATGGAATTGAACATGGAGAGAAAGAAGCGAGAGGTGCTAGAGGAAGCCTGGCAAAGTCAGATGTAGGAAGGGAAGGTGATGCAAAGGTCCAACAAAGATAAACATGAAGCAATTGAAAGGCAACTGGAGGCTAGGTTAACGAAGGAGAAGGAAGGGCAAGAGGCAATGGAGAAAGAGCGGGTGGGACGCGAGCAACAGAACATGAAGAGATGGGGGACGGAGGGAGGAGCAGTTGACGCAATGCCGGTTGTAGATGGGGCAGAGGACGTAGACACTGGTGTGGCGGCAAAGGAAGCGAGGTTGTGTACACAGTACGCTGGTGCAACGGAAGACGACCGCTACTCTGACAGCTGCCACACCTGCGATGCAGGAAAAACAAAAAGGAAGGGGGCAGAGACTGTTGGTGATAGGGAGCTCCAATGTGTTTAGGCGCGCAGCGGGGATCACCAGCAGAGTCAAAGGAGATGGGACAGTAAAGGTTGCAGCCCTCCCAGGCAGGGGGACGAGGGTGGTGACGGACACCGCAGTGGAAATGGCGACTGTTAACAAGGGGGAAGAAAACCTTGTGGTGGTACATGTGCGAATGAATGATGTCCAAGGTAGAAGGGGAGGGGACCTGGCCACAGACATCGAGGACGGGTCATACATAATCTCTGGTATGGTGCACATTGTAATGTGCACCATCCCGGAGATCAGGGGCAGAGGAGTAGCCACAGAGAGGGCAGTCTAGGAGGCTAGCAGGACCACCACGAGACTAAACTCAAAGAACGGATATGACATCATGAATGTGTAAAGGGATGTACACCAGGAGAGTTTGACCCCCCCCCCCCCCCCCCCCTTAAAGGCCGCTGTACAAACGGGACGTTCTGCAGGGAAGAACCTTCTCTCTTGAAGCTGGAGACGGGGCGGGAAAGGGCCAGCGTTGGGTGGAAAGGGCGTCTAGAGAATGGGATTAGCCTCGGGGCGAGCCATTTTCTAGAGAGGGAGTGGGGACGGAACATAGCTGCCGTGGGGGTTCCGGCTACCAGGTGGAAGATAAGCTTGTCAAACGGCGACCTCGGATGCGAGGACGGGCACGTCAGAGAATTTGAAAATAGCTGCTTGATTAGCCGGACGACCCAGTGCGGTCTACTGGCTCTAGAAGGTGACTCGGATGAAGAAAACTCATTTTGCTCCAAAACTTTAAAAGCATTCTGGAACGTGAACTCTTGCCACAAATAAAAATAACACATACATGAAAAGCTACGAAGGCACCTAAGCTTTCTCCTATGATGTGAGAATGCGTGAGCATTCCAGGCAGAGTTACTAGGCGCAACGAATTGCGCGCTAGTTTCACGATCAAGAGGGCCTAGCTTCGAAACCGGGCAGGGATGGTTTTTTTCTCGTGTTATTTTTTATTTCGTTTTTTTTTGTTCGGTCACGTGACAATAAAAATCACATGAACAGAATTTTTTTTTGGCCACGTCACCAAAACTTTTTTTTTTTTTTATTATTTCTCCTTTTCTTCTGTCTTTTTTTTTCTTCCTTTTTTCGGTTTACCCTCCCTTTTGCAAAACTCTTTGCACCTATTTCGCGTTACTTTGGCGTTAGCCAAATCATTTTATTTATGGCAGGGAATTCTGCCGTACGTATCTTATGTTACTATTACCAATCCTGGCTTGCAATACGCATAGACAATTTCGTCCGGCAACCAGTTTGGGAATGACGAGGCCAAATTTGTGTTATAATTTTTTTGAGGTATAAGCATAATTTCAGCCTCGTTATCGGTCGGTCTCTGTGATTGGCTCTTCCAGTATCTTTTGGGAAGGCAGACGACTGGCATTTTTAGAGTGCACGTGTGTTGACCAGAGTGAACATTGCTGAAGCGCCTCCAGTGTGATTTTGGCCGTAAATAACTGGAGGCCCCGGGCAAACCCACCCAATGTAGAAAAGTATCTACCTTTCTGGTTTCATAGAGAGCTATGTAAGGGACGAATCCCAGCCGAGTCAAACTACCGGCTTGCAAACGCAATCGTGTTGACAATAGCTCCAAGGAGTTTGTACGACTCTCTCTGGCAATGTGCAGAGGGTAAAGGCACGGAGGTAATATATGCTTTCGCCTAGTCACCTCGCAAACGGTTGGGTATTGGCTGCAGAGATCCATTTCGCTTTGTTTTATTACCGGGATTATAGCTTGACTTCTGTGTTCCTAATTTCACAGACAGAACGAAATCGCTTTTCTCGTGTGGCGTCACGGCGGTAAGACAGAAATCAATCAGTGTACCGGAATTCGACGCTTGTGCTCGTCCTATAGCGCTTCTAAAAACCGTGCGATCACGGCTGTGCAACGTCAACAATGCATAAACTGCAGTTACTTGTACTCGTATTGCATCGTGAGGGAACGACTATGACTGGGTAAACAGGAATAGGGAGAATGGGTGCGTGTGATTTGTTGAAGTTTGAATCAACAAATCAAGCTTCAACGAATGCGATAGTATTGCATTCACTGAACCAGCTATATGAGTTTTCAGACGGTATATACCTTCCAAGTATGCGATTCGTGTTCTGCCAGTGGTACCTCAGCTAAATTAAAAAGCAAATTTCACGTTGAAAAAAAAAAAGTTTACGGTGACTCGAGCCGCTCCCGCGCCGAATCATGTTTCACGTAAGCGTAATCTTGGGGTCGATGCACGACGAGTTGTCTTCAATCCTAAAAATAGTTTGATTACGATTATTGGCAACGCTAAAAATTTGAAAGCCAAGCAGTGAAGACAACGGTGTTCTTATAAATATTATATACATTTTATTTTACACTGTTTGAATACGCTGCCATCGTTATGTTCTTGAATTATTGGCTAGCTTGTGGCAGACAGGAAGTCTTGCAGGACCATATGATAGGACCTACACTAAACCTGCCGCGCTTCGAAAAATGTTAGTCCAATGCATACAAGCTTGTTCAAGGCGGACGGAGCGTTGCGCATTCGGCAAGGCGCATCAGTCGCTGCCCGCGGCGTTTTTTTTTTTTTTTTGAGCAGCGAAATAATTTTTTGTCAAGCAGCAGGCCCCCTCTTCGGCGGGTTAGGCCGGATTAACAGAGGTGTCTCCTAATCCATTCTCCGTGTTGTCCCCTTGGGGGAGGGCGGTAAACAGGTGGGGGAGGGCGGTGAAGGAAGGAAAGGAGGGCAGGAGGAGGAAACGCAGAAAAAGTGGAAAGCGCGAACTGTACGGTGGCCTTTAAGCAGAAACAGCATCAACTAAGGGGAACTGAGGGGGCGAAGGATGGGTGGCAGAGCAAAGGCTTTTTTAGGAGTCTGCACGGCCCTCCGACAGCTTGCTCAAAAGCAAATAACAAGGTGGGGAGGAAGTCTCCCAGAAGGAAAAAGAATCAGCAGCTCTTCAATACAGGATTTATAAACATGCAGGGGGGCAGAAATAGAATGAAGTGGGAATTGATTGCGGATAAATTAAATGATGATGATTTTCTAGTGCATAGATTGGCAGAGATGCATCTTAAGAGATATGGAGGAACCAGCCTACTTGGCAGGTTATTTCTGGGTGGGATGCAATCGATGTGAAGCGGAAGGGAAAGGAGGTGGATTGGGAGTGCTAGCGAAAGGACGGGCCTGGAAAAAGGTGAGGGAAAGCTGCAGAGAACACACGTGGTTAAAGGAGCTGTGCAACGATTTTAACGTTGAAAGAATTGGCATCTTCTGCTTTTGATATTGTTCACCTTGTCACAAATGACAAAAAACACACCTCCTTTCATCGAAATGTTGCGATTCCGCCGCCTAATAGCGAGGCAAAACTTAGAATATTCCCCGACCTGCAGCCGTGAGCGGCGGCCATGAGAAACACGCGGCGTGACGTCAAAGGGGTATCTTGTAGAAAGATAGCAAGTTGTGCGAATACCTGCTCGATAAAAGTTAACTTTTCTATAAATGTTGTCGTTCCAACATATATATAAATGCGTCAAAAACCTGGTATCATCGACAAAACTTTTATTATACGGAGTTTTAGTGGCGCCATCTATCCTAGGTCCAAAAAAAACGTCGGCTCTCTCTGCTACCCCGAACAGCCGCCAGAAGCCAAAGGGGGAGGGGGACAGAGCCGGACGGGCTATGGCCAGACCCGGATGAGACTTTCTTCCTTTCACCATATTGTTCGCGCGGCACCCGCCAGCACATGGTGACGCAGTTGCGAGCGGATGAGTTCTCGCTGCTTATGATGGCTCTAAAGAGAGAACTTTTCCGGAACCCCGCACCTACCTCCTCAACGTCACTGCGCACATGACCCGGAAGACGACGTAAGAGTTGAGAGGCGGCAAAAACCTCAATTTTTTCATTTCTTTTTAATAAAAACTAGGGTATCCAGGTAAAATCTGTTTTCTGTAGTTCACTTCATAAGTGTCAGGCATCAACTTCCACAATTATTTAAGCAAAGCCCTGAAATTGTTGCACAGCTCCTTTAAAAGGTAACATCGGAGGTTTAGGCACGCTCCTAGGATTTGTACATCTGAAAACCGGAACTGATTGAATAGGAAAATGTGCAGAACTTGACGTGCATTTCCAAAAAAATGTTGGGGAAATGGGAACTAATCATGAAATAATGATCTTGGAAGATACAAATTCACTTAGGAAGACTTCGAGTGATATACAGGGATTCAAGGCGAGGCCAGGCTTTTCAAGTCGTCTGAAAAATTCGGTTTCTTAACCTATCGCGGTACGACTTTGTGCAGCGTTGCCCACAGATGGTGCATTTTGTTTTTTGTAAAATTTACAAAGAGCAAACTTACCTGAGGAAAAAGTAAAGACAGAAAATGGCTTAGCTCCTATGGAAACGCAGTGAAGCCACCGGTCTTCAAACAACACGGCGCCGTTTCGCACGGAAGAGAAGAGATGGCACAAGTGGTCGTGACGCCAACTGCCCCCAACGAACGAGCATACAACGCCGAGAGCCGGCATCTTTAGCAGACAAGAAACTGCAGTTCCTTGTTGTTACCGCGCCTGTTTTTGTTTCTGCGACTGTCGCCGCCTGAGGAACGCGTGCCGCTTTCGAGTTGAAAAGATTGTCTGCTAAAGACGCCGGCTCTCGGCGCCGTATGCTCGTTCGTTGCGCCATCTCATGTTTCCTTTGTGAAACAGCGCCGTGTTGTTTGAAGACCGCTGGCATCGCTGCATTTCCATAGGAGCTAAGCCTTTTTCTTTCTTTACTTTTTCCCAAGTAAGTTCACTCGTTGCAAATTTTACAAAAAAAAAAAATGCACCATCTGTGGGCAACGCTGCACAAGTCGTAGCGCGATAGGTTAAGAAACCGAATTTTGCGGTCGATTTAAAGAGCCTGGCCTCTCCTTGAATCACCTTGTAGATTTTACAGGGAGGATGCCGCAAGAATTCTGCGAAGCTTTTGATCGAGTGCTTCTTAACGCCCAAGTAAAATGCCATGGAGAAAAAAACGTGGGAGAGAAACAATTCGCACACAGCAATTGATTACCGTCTAATGTCTAGCAAATTGTATAAGAGGTTACGACTCATGTAAATAGATAAGGCACAAAAAGCTAAGGAAGTGATCATAAGTGACTTAAAATAAAGTTTGGTACAGCGGAGCTAGAGAAATAAATTCTTGAACGAGAAAGTATTTCGACCTTAAACGATGCCCAACTCAATCAGAACGAAATTGAGACTACAGTATCCAGACAACTGGAGAGAGAATGGACACATGACGATTTAGTAAACACTTTTAAAAGAGTTGGAGAAGTTCCAAATCAAACAGAAAGGAAGAAGGAAACACGCACCAAAATGCTGGCGAGACAATCAACTCAAGGCAGCCATAGCAGGGCGACAAGAGGCCTCAAGGAAACACAGACAGCCAAAGAAAAGGGGGGACACACCTGCCGAGGTAGCATCGAAATAAAATACATTTCAGGAAAGAAAAAGAGAGACATCTTCTCTATCCCAGGTCAAGAATGGTAGAGCTGGAGTGCAGTGGATGACGGAGGTAAATCAAAACGATAAAAATCCAGCAAAAAGGTTCTGGGAGCACATTAATGTGCGGGGAAGAAAAGCAGAAGGGCTCCAGTGTTCATTGACCACACAAGATGGGATAAGTGTAGGCAAGGGAATTTATTAGACAAACGATAGAGGCCACATTCGCAGAACTTGAACTTAATGAGGTTAGACAGAGCACAAACAGCATCACGGCACATGACGAAAACGCTAACAAAACAATCGGGCAAGGTTGTCCCCTATCACCTCTACTTTTTATGATATACCCGAGCAGAATGAACAAGAAATTAGAAGAGTGCAATTTAGGTTTTGATGTGTCACACACAGAAAGAGGGGCAAAAGCAAACCAAGTTATACCAGGAATGGTCTACGCAGACGACATTGTACTGCTAGCAGATAGCCGGGATAGGTTACAGGAGCTGTTAGAGATCTGTGGAGAAGAAGGACACTCTCTGGGCCTCAAATTCAGTAGCGACAAGTCGGGGAGAATAGTTCATAATGTTATAAATGAATAAAGGGCAAACGCCAACCAATCTCTAAAAATCGTAGGGTCCCAACGTTTCGGTGCCGGCTCGGCACCTTCTTCAGGGGGGCTATTTAAAGGAGAAGCTGCTTCTCCTTTAAATAGCCCCCCTGAAGAAGATGCCGACCCGGCACCGAAACGTTGGGACCCTACGATTTTTAGGGATTGGTTGGCGTTTGCCCTTTATTCATTTATAACATTAACCCAACCAGGCAGACGTCTGCCGAAATGTTCACCTTCTAGTTCATAACGACGAGAAGGGGGACCCGCTGAACGTTCAAAATGTTTTAATAGAACATGTAGATAAATATAAATGCCTATGAATATGGCTGAATGAGAGAAAACAATACTTAGAAGAACAGGAAGAAACTATGCTAAAGAAAGGAATAAGGAATGCAGCAATTAGTTCCATAGGGAACTATGGAATTACAACAGTTATGAAGTTGTTAGGGGAATATGAAAAGGAGTCATGGTACCGGGGTTGTCTTTTGGCAATGCAGTATTATGCATGAAATCTGAGGTCCAGTCAAGCTTAGAGACCCGGCAGAGGAGTGTGGGAAGACTGGCACTGGGGGCGCGTGGGAATGCACCAAATGAAGGAGTGCAGGGAGACATGGGCTGGGCATCTGTAGAGGCTAGAGAGGCAATCAGAGAGTTAAATTTGAACAAAGGCTGGACACAATTGAGGGCACCAGGATGGGCAAAAAAACTTGTATAAGCATCTATACATGAAAAGTTTGGACACTGAATGGACAAACCGAACCCGAGAACTAAAATTCAAATACCAAATGTCAAGTGCGGGGGCAGAACAGACTACCTCTGTGAAAAAGAAAGTAAAAGAAGCCCAGAGAAAGATGCGAGAGGAAAGAATGCAGGGAAAATCAGCCTTAACTGGGTATGGGGGACGAAAACAGGAAATGAGGAAGGAACATTGGTATGTACGACAATTTGCGGGGGAGCTCGTCTGCAAACCGTAGCGCTCTGGTTAAATCCGTCGCCCCCTCTGGGAAGACGGGAGCTAGCCCTGGGCACGTCAGTACCTCCCCTTGTCTTCTCCTTGGCATACAGCACACTGTATCCTTGCTCTGGGTGGATGGCTAGCAGGCATGCACCTGCTAGCCAGCCACCCAGAGCAAGGATACAGTGTGCTGTATGCCAAGGAGAAGACAAGGGGAGGTACTGACGTGCCCAGGGCTAGCTCCCGTCTTCCCAGAGGGGGCGACGGATTTAACCAGAGCGCTACGGTTTGCAGACGAGAATGGTAGAATGGACAATAAAAGCATTTTAATAAAAAAAAAATAATAATAAAAGCAGTTTACAACTCCCTGTAACGCCGAATTTGAGCGCAGCTCTTGAGGAGGAGGAGGGAAGGGTACTGGGGGGATCAGTTGACCTCGGAAAGGGGGGGGGGGGGGGGGGGGGGGGGTCACGTGACGATGACGTCATCAGTGATGATGACGATGACGATGCGGATGCCGATTACGTCATTGGCATCCGCATCGCCATCGTGACTGATGACGTCATCAGTGACGTCACTGATGACGTCATCGTCATCATCACTGATGACGTCATCGACACGTGACCCGCCCCCCCCCCTAGGTCCTCCCGAAGGAACCCGAGGTCCTCCCGAAGGAGCCCGAGGTCCTCCCGAGGTCCTCCCGAAGGAACCCGAGGTCCTTCCGAGGTCCTCCCGAAGGAACCTGAGGTCCTTCCGAGGTCCTCCCGAAGGAACCCGAGGTGCTTCCGAGGTCCTCCCGAAGGAACCCAAGGTCCTGGGGGATCACGTGACGATGACGTCATCAGTGATGATGACGATGACGATGCGGATGCCGATTACGTCATTGGCATCCGCATCGCCATCGTGACTGATGACGTCATCAGTGACGTCACTGATGACGTCATCGACACGTGACCCGCCCCCCCCTAGGTCCTCCCGAAGGAACCCGAGGTCCTCCCGAAGGAGCCCGAGGTCCTCCCGAGGTCCTCCCGAAGGAACCCGAGGTCCTTCCGAGGTCCTCCCGAAGGAACCTGAGGTCCTTCCGAGGTCCTCCCGAAGGAACCCGAGGTCCTTCCGAGGTCCTCCCGAAGGAACCCGAGGTGCTTCCGAGGTCCTCCCGAAGGAACCCGAGGTCCTGGGGGGTCACGTGACGATGACGTCATCAGTGATGATGACGATGACGATGCGGATGCCGATGAAGTCATTGGCATTCGCATCGCCATCGTCATCGTCACTGATGACGTCATCGGCATCCGCATCGTCATCATCACTGATGACGTCATCGTCACGTGACCCCCCCCTAGGTCCTCCCGAAGGAACCCGAGGTCCTTCCGAGGTCCTCCCGAAGGAACCTGAGGTCCTTCCGAGGTCCTCCCGAAGGAACCCGAGGTGCTTCCGAGGTCCTCCCGAAGGAACCCAAGGTCCTGGGGGGTCACGTGACGATGACGTCATCAGTGATGATGACGATGACGATGCGGATGCCGATTACGTCATTGGCATCCGCATCGCCATCGTGACTGATGACGTCATCAGTGACGTCACTGATGACGTCATCGTCATCATCACTGATGACGTCATCGACACGTGACCCGCCCCCCCCTAGGTCCTCCCGAAGGAACCCGAGGTCCTCCCGAAGGAGCCCGAGGTCCTCCCGAGGTCCTCCCGAAGGAACCTGAGGTCCTTCCGAGGTCCTCCCGAAGGAACCTGAGGTCCTTCCGAGGTCCTCCCGAAGGAACCCGAGGTGCTTCCGAGGTCCTCCCGAAGGAACCCAAGGTCCTGGGGGGTCACGTGACGATGACGTCATCAGTGATGATGACGATGACGATGCGGATGCCGATTACGTCATTGGCATCCGCATCGCCATCGTGACTGATGACGTCATCAGTGACGTCACTGATGACGTCATCGTCATCATCACTGATGACGTCATCGACACGTGACCCGCCCCCCCCTAGGTCCTCCCGAAGGAACCCGAGGTCCTCCCGAAGGAGCCCGAGGTCCTCCCGAGGTCCTCCCGAAGGAACCCGAGGTCCTTCCGAGGTCCTCCCGAAGGAACCTGAGGTCCTTCCGAGGTCCTCCCGAAGGAGCCCGAGGTCCTTCCGAGGTCCTCCCGAAGGAACCCGAGGTGCTTCCGAGGTCCTCCCGAAGGAACCCGAGGTCCTGGGGGGTCACGTGACGATGACGTCATCAGTGATGATGACGATGACGATGCGGATGCCGATGAAGTCATTGGCATTCGCATCGCCATCGTCATCGTCACTGATGACGTCATCGGCATCCGCATCGTCATCATCACTGATGACGTCATCGTCACGTGACCCCCCCCCTAGGTCCTCCCGAAGGAACCCGAGGTCCTCCCGAGGTCCTCCCGAAGGAGCCCGAGGTCCTCCCGAGGCCCTCCCGAAGGAACCCGAGGTCCTTCCGAGACCCTCCCGAAGGAACCCGAGGTCCTCCCGAAGGACCTCGGGTTCCTTCGGGAGGACCTCGGGAGGACCTCGGGAGGACCTCGGGTTCCTTCAAGAAAATTTACCCATAATGCACCGCGCGGTTACGCCGACGGCGACGCCGCTCAAGCCGGAAACGGGCGCCTAAGAGCTGCGCTCTAAAAAGAAAAAAAAAAGAGGAGATTGAAAGACTGGCGGAAATTATCTAGGGGGAACTGAATGACATACAACCAACCGACACAGCTGGGGACAGTGCTGGGGTAACGCCGACTAGGTTTGACCAGAGGAAAATTGGATACACCCGTAGGCGGAGAGGGGCGTCTCAAATTGGTTTTTAGTTTTTTTTTGCCAGATTCACCAAAGGTCATCCTGGCAACAGTTACAAAATTGCAGAGGGTAAGCAAACTGGCAAAGGAAAGAAATCATACTTTTGGTTCTTAATTTCTAGGATAGGTGGCGCAAGCTGCCGCCCCAATGTAAAGGGTACACTCGTTACATCCATCCATCCATCCGATGGCTGGAGTGTCGTTACTGTAAGCCAACCTCCGAACGCAGTTTATTTGGTGGTTCCAATATGCACCTCCCCCAATGGGTCCAATTACAGCGACAAAGCATTTGTTATCTTGTAACTTAAATTTTGCAAAAAAAACAACAAACATTTTGGTGTGCATGCTGCGCACAGCGCAAAGCATGCAAGCCACAGCTGCTGCAGTGGCTTGCGCAAGAAATTCATTTGGAGGTCCAACTACCCTAAACGACTTCATTTTGTGGGCACAATATTTCGCAAAAAGACTTCCGAGAGTAAAATACAAAATTGTGATTTTAGAGTGACTGGCTATATTTTTTACCATAGGGATGGACATTGGCAGGATCAATTTTTAGCAATTTTTCTAAGTTGCAAAAATTAGGTCCTTGAAGTAATTAGGCTGTTTACAGTATTGTACTTACCCCTGCTAATGCTAGAAAAATGAGCCCAAGGAAAGTGCATGCTCCTAGAACTTGCCTGGGAATAAAATGTGAGTGCGCACAGCATTGCCACGCTTTCCAACATTTCCAATGGACTCCCAAAAGAAACTACAGTTGAACTCCTTTTTTTTGAGGTGACTGGGACCCGCCATTTATTTCGTTAAATCGAGAACTTTGTAAAATCGAGGAAGGGAGACCTCGCGCATCGGCTGTGCGGGGAATCCGAATTCGTTCGTTAAATCGGGAAATTCGTAAAATCTGTTTTTTTTTTTAAATCGAGGTTCAACTGTGCTTGCAAGCTCAAACATGTACTGGATCTTCGCAAAGACTTGTGCGCAGCTAAAGGGGCACTAAACCACTTTCTGCGAGTCAATGGTCATAACTAATCCACGGGCTCTACATCCTAATAGACTGGATCCATCCTTCCCCCACGAAGGATGGATCCAGTTCCGTCCACGTCACCACTCCTCTGCCAATACGGAGATGGCGGCGAAAGGAAAAAGAATGCGATACTCTGGCTCTGCAAGCAGTGCCTATACAGCGACAGAGCCCTCTTGTGTCTGCAATAGTTCCCAGGATATCAATCTTCGATACAGATTTTATTGAAGAAGTCCCCTGCACATGAATGTAGTTTGGTTTATTAGTATGCTTAGACTATAGACTGAGTTAGGACCATAGACTCTTACATTAAGTGGTTTAGTGCGCATTAGCACAGACAGTAAATATCCTACAAAGGCTGCAGACCAACGTGCCCACTGGTGCGAGGTTAGATATCGTCAAATCTTTTATTCAACACATTTTACAGCTACGCACTTGACGCAACCTGCAAGAGAAGACCCTCCCCGACTTACCTGCGGCGAGACCAGGTCGATTGTTGCACGGAAAGAATGCAAAACTTGGAGGACGTACCAAAGAAACCGGCAAAAGTTGTAGATGGCTCCGTTCCTCCACCATCAAAGTGCTGCAGCATGGACTCAACCACTGGATTCGCTGCTGGCTTGGGCCACGTTCAATGATGTGCCGTAATGGAAGTTCAGCCGAGTCAAGAACTACTCTACAGTTCAGACAGCTGCCAAAACGTATCGCGGAAGAGCACTGCCGCCTCTACGGACAGCGGCCGGTTGTTGCGACCCCAACCGTGTCCAAACCTGGACTGCAGGGAGGTAACGTCTGGTTTGCCTCTCAGATCCCGCAGCATTCCTTTCCCCTATCGCATATATGTACCAAGAAAAAAAGAGAATGTAGCCAAGGGAGAGGAAATCTTTCGGAGAGCCTTCAGAAAAGTAACCGTTAGTTTGTGAACAGTAATGACAATAACAGCCATATCCAGGTGTGCTAAAAGAAAAAGCAAACGAAACACTAGGGCAGTTTGGTTACTTGGTTAACACACTCTGGACAATGATGGACGCTGTCAAGGACCAGAGAGACAATTTTCTGTTTTCTGTGCTTCCTCCTGAAGTTAGGAACAGTGTGGATGTCGGGACGATTGGGACTGTACCTGTATCGTTCCACTACTGGACTATCCTAGAGTATGATTGGGAGGACAGAGGTAGCAGCTGCACCATTCCACCATGAGACTATTCCAGTATAAACTGGGAGGACCGGGACTGCAGTTGCATCACCCTGCCATTGGACTGTTCCAGTGTAAATTGGGAAGACAGACTGCAGCTCCATTAGTCCTCCATTGGACCATATGTCGAGGACTGTGGCCGTAGCTGCATTACTCCACCATTGAACAATCCCATATAAAATTGGGGGACTGACAGTTGCATTGTTTCACCACTGGACTATATTCCATTACTCAATTGGGAGGACTGGAACTGTAGCTGCATTGTTCCACCGTCCAAGTGTAAAACTGCAGCTGCATCGTTGGACTATCCCAGTATAAAATTTGGAATAGCTGCATCAGACCACCACTGGACTATTCCAGTATGAAGTTAGGAAAAATGGGATTCCAGCTGCATTATTTCACCATTCGACTATCTCAGTGAAAAATTGGGAAAACAGGGGTTACACCTACATCGCTCCACCAATAAACTACCCCAATGTAAAATTAAGGGCTGTGCTTGTAGCTGCATCATTCCACCATTGGACTATCCCAGTATAAAATTGGGAGGACAGACTCTAGTTGCATTGTTCCATCATTGGACTGTTTCTGTATAAAGTGTGAGGACTGGGACTGTAGCAGCATCGTTCGACCGTTGCACCGCTCCAGTGTAAAATTGAAAGGACTGTGGTTCCGGCTGCGTCATTGGACTATCCCAGTATAAAACTGGGAATACCTGCATCAGTCTACCACTGGACTATTCCAGTGTAAAGCTGCAAACTGGGATTGTAGCTGCATTACTTCACCACTGGACTATTCGAGTAGAAAATTGGGAGGACAGTGGTTGCGACTGCACCATTCCGCCATTGAACCATCCAGTGCAAAATTAAGGACTGTGGCTATAGCTGCACCGTTCCACCAATGGACATCCCAGTGTAAAATTGAAAGAACTAGGGGAAGACAAATGTTCCAGTAGAACAGTCATGGCTGCGGGGAGTTTCCTAACAAGAGGGCCACAGGACACTTTCTTTCTGAAGGCAATCCTAAACTACTCCCAGTGGATGACTCAGCAAAGCCACCATTTTGAACACTGCCC
This sequence comes from Ixodes scapularis, assembly GCF_016920785.2. Classification (NCBI taxonomy): domain Eukaryota; kingdom Metazoa; phylum Arthropoda; class Arachnida; order Ixodida; family Ixodidae; genus Ixodes; species Ixodes scapularis. The sequence goes on from NW_024609837.1 coordinate 11,430,903, forward strand.
GATTAAAAGCAAGGAAATCACCACTGCAGCTCCTCAAAGACACCACCGAGGAAACCGTGATCAGAACGCTTTTTCCAATCCTCACGGAAACCGGGACTTCGAGGTGCTTCTACAAAGCATCCACCAAATGCTTTTACCTGTTCTTGCGTCATTAGGATTCTACGAATGCTGGAAGCATTTGGAACCCAACAAAAACTTGGGAGCTCAATGGTCACCGCCGCTCAAAGCTGGCGTTACTAGAACCGACGATTACACAGCTTGAAGCTAGTTTCATGCACTAGAAGTATCTGTATATTACCAAGTAGTTAAATGAACAGGTCACTGCTAGCACAAACCCATTCACACAAGGACAACCTTCTACAAACTAAGGACTGTATACTATCCCCGCCTCAACACACACCCAACTACTTCAATGGATTGCTGGCTAACAAATAAGCTCTAAAAAATAATTGCAAATTTACTACATAAGAAAAAAAAAGCACCAGCAAGGCTTTGCTTTTATATGTAGCAGCGAGCAACCTGGTTATATCCAAATCGGCGCTACTCTCACTCGTACTTGAGCCCCTAAACTGAGCAACATTAGTTCACAAAGTGTTACCACTAACAGTCTAGCTTGGAATGCACCTTGATGAAGAAGCAGCAGCAGGGTTAGTCCGACTGATTTTTCTCTGGAAATCGTGGACAACAACCGCAGCTGGACTCTGGACAGTTAAGAAGAATGTAGGACAGGAGAGGACCAGGGAAGCTTTATTCTACGACTAACAAGAGACGGGCCGTTCTTTATCTCGAGAAACGGAGCTTCTTCGCACGGGTCTGTGTCCGTCCCTTCCTCTTTCGACTGCAGTGGAGAGGCTGGCTCCAGAATCCACAGCTTCCTCTTGGTCCGGGGAAAAAGAAAACACACAAGCGCGCAGAAAACGTTGCTTCGTCGCCTCCGACAGCGTGGAAATGTGGCGAGACGGAAAGCAGCGTCTTCGGACAACGTACAAAAGTGTCACTACGAAGGAAAGAAAAAAAGAAATGAAAGCAATCTGCAAACAAGGCTTACGCTAAGCCTACGACAGACGATGACGGTTACTTCTATCTCGAGACAAGTGAAGTCGGGAACATTTACGCCTCGGATTTGCCCGGAGTCGTGGATGACGTGTTTTGAAAGAATGACCCGAAGAGAACGTTTGCTTTGGCTTTGATGAAAAAATAAAAATGAGTCTAGGACCTCTTAAACGAGAAAAAACAGCTAAGGCCAATGTCAATTTGAATGTCCAGGCAGCGCAACCCCCCCCCCCCCCCCCCCCCCAAAAAAAAACCTTTAAAACAAAAAGATTTAGCGGTCAATTAAAACAGACTGGTACAAACCAGAAAACCTGTGAATCATCCCAAACCGCGCGATACAAAAAAAAAAAAAAGCAAGAAAACCCAAGTGCGTTGAATCAAAACCGGAAATCCCCGATGCAGAATGGACACCACCCAATTGGACGGGACTCTTTGGACAGGTGCAAAAATAACGTCGATAAAAAAAGGACGCAGCAAATCCCCGAGAAAAGCAAATCACGTAAGACAGAAAAGAACCGTGTGCATCCACAGTGAGGCGAACGAGCGGTCCGCTGCACGACAACGATGGAACCGGTCGCGTGACGGCAACCCGGGAGGTGGAGTGACGGGACCGGAAGGTGGCGAGGAGGATGGTGAAGACGGCCCGAGGGCGAGAGGGAAAGGATCAGTAGAGCCGGACCTCGATCTGGCGGTTCTCGATGCGGATGCCGTTCATCATGTCTGGGAACGGGACAGTCAAGGAGGCTTGCAGCGTTCCAAGTGTTAGAGTTCGTTGTTACATACGAAAAGCTGCCGTCTCTTTGGTACACCAGCTCAGAATGAACAGCCGACATCATGATGTCGACCGACATCGCGGCGTCAGGCAACATAGTCACGTGACCCTGTGATGACCGTCACGCTGATGTCATTGCATAAACACGACATCATCGTGTCACGGACACGACGCTGATGTCTTATTCACACTGGCAATTGAACCACAGGTGCAAACACAGTTGTTTAAAGATCCAATGCAATTTCATGCGCGTCATTTGATGAAAACGAGCGCAACCGCCACGCGGTTCTGTTTTGAAAGCCAGTGCGAATTCTACTTTAATAAATGCTCGACTAGGAGCCATGTTCTGACTCCCCCCCCCCTCCCCCTTTATGCTCCATCTTCCATACGGTTCAGCTGCCTTAGGTGTTCCTCGGTTGTTTGTGCATTATCCACAATCCCATGGCACAGGAGTACTGGCAAAAGTAACAGACATTAGCCAAAAGCTACTCAACTGAAAGCTGCTCCCTAGAGATTTATAGTCCGTTGCACCCTACGTCCAAGTGCAGTGGATGCTACGAGTCATCGGAGCCAATCAAAGGCCGTGCGAGCGCCACGTGACTTTGGAGATGGGGCGCAGCGATGCTCAGAGACATTGTCACGTGCTACGATCCCACAGCGGGATTGGCTAGGATGGCTTGTGGCGTCCGCTACGACTGGAAATATGGTGCGACAGAGTATAGGTTGAAGGTTTTGTAACTTTCGATACATAGGTGGTACGGGGTGGCCAACAGACCGGTTGAGGACACATTTTAGGCGCCGTAGTTCGAGCTCGAACCATTAAGCAAGGCCACGCTTACAGCATCGGCGCTTCAATCTCGGATTATCTCACGGGCCCTTTGGATGCAGCGTCGAGGAGCTCGGGTGATGTCAGTATGACCCATCGCGAACCGTTTTAACGCTGCTGGAGTACGGAAAACTTTCCTACGATTTCACATAACCGGCAACAATGATTCTTATGCACCAAGATGGCCAAGGTGGCACCACTCCGAGACCAAGCTTACTCTGCGGAGCTACACTGTTCCCCCTCTCGATTTGTCACGGCGATGCCACGAGCCATCGCAGCCGACCCAACGCAGCAAACTTGTCCCGTGGCCACGCACCCCGCGCCAATACCGCCCAAAAGGCAAGGTCCGCAGCCTTCCCTACCCCAACATCATCTATAGTAGACCTCCACAGTGCCGGCTACCTCGTGTCGACATAACCATAGTGCGCCGTGCAGCGTCTCACGGGCGTCACTCTAGCGCGCGGCAACGCGGAAACGGACTCGTCTGCCACGCACAGGCCCAGCCGTCCCCATACTTTTTTTTACGAGCCACGATGGGCACGAGGCGGGCACTCGCCGCAAGGATCTGCGCAACCTGGTGGCAAAGGATACCGACGGCCCTCTGGGCATCCCGCTCCGAGTTGAAGCGGACCACCGCCGTGCCGCGTCCCTTGACGTCGGTGTAGCGCACGGTGCCTGCACGAAAAGAACCAAGAAGGAGAGCTTGAGCTCGCACCCGGGTATCCGGCAGTCGTCCGCCGCGCGTCCACTCACCGACGTCCCTGAAGCGGTCCCGCAGGTTCTGCCATGTGTAGTTCATCGGAAGCTGGAGAGAGAGCGCAAGGAGCAGTCGACGTCACTTCCGGCCACCCTCTAGCCCGTTGTCGGGATTAGCAAGCTCAGCAAGGGACTGATTCCGTTTAGAATCGAAATCTAACTAAGACCAGTTATCCCAGACACGCTCGCGGTTTTTTCGGATGCTTGTCGTATTTTCCAAGCAGAAAGTATCTCTTTCAGCCGCATTCGCCTGTCTCCGGATGCTTTTGCGTCCAATATTTTGGGAAAAGCAGAGCTTGCCCCAAAACATGGCTTATTACAAGGTCTGCTGGACATGACGCAAGTCATATAATTGTTTTTAAGCTGGCCGGTTGCAGTTGAAAGACATGCTTTTTACCTGCTAAAGTAGATGCGCACGTGTGCGTGACAACAGGCCTGTTTTCTTTTTCACACTTCCAGACAAAATGAACAAGAATGTTTGCTTCAGAGCATCACTTGGTATTCATTTGCATCATTGGCTTCGATATTTATGTGCTGCGGGGGAAATTATATTGCTACAAGTTTGCTGATCATTCTCCTGGCAAGAAATTAATCCTGTACAGAGAAAACATACTGCGGGACGAATGAAGGAAGGAACGCACATCTGCCGCACTGGAATAGTTGATTGCACCACTAAGATTCCTGCTCTGAGCCGCTCTCAGTTGCACCACTGAAACGTAAAGAAATCAAACTGGAGCCGAGATTGGAGTTGTTTTGCATCTGTTATAACCAAAGTGTTCTCCAACGTGCTGTGGTTTCCAATACATTCCTTTAACTCGGATGGTTGCACTGATCATGTGGCAGTGGCACACAATTTCTCACCCTTTTCAGGCATGGAGAAGAGATTAAACAACTTTCTGAAATTAAGCCAACATTATACAGCACCGAGCTGTTTAATAGTAGATAACTTTAACCTTCCAAAAATGCATGTAAGTTTGTCTGCTCCTTGCATTCATTTATTTGGCAAATGCACTCGCATGCTCAACCAATGGTGAAGCGTGCTCGGCTGCCTTTTTATCGCGCTCCCTGCACATTTTTATGTTGTCGTCCGATTAACGTGCCCCTCCTTACGTTCCAAGGAGCCAAAGACGTACTCTGAAACGCTTGCTCGCCGTATGGATAGAACACACTTTGCGAAGAGCTCATCAAAACAGTTGAAAACACTACCGAGAATGTGAGCAATTAGACGACACAAAACAGGATAGAGTATAAATAAATTTACTAGTGTGCACACTTCCATTCCATTTTCTTCGGCAGGTGGTGTCCGTCTCACATTGTATCGAAAATATACGGAGAATACCAAACTTCAAGATCAGTTCCCAGGTGTGGAAACAAGCTCAGATGGCAAAAAGACACCATCCAAATAATCTATGAAGGTGCACAACCTTATTCGTCAATAAATAAAAGGTGATGTTAATGCATGAACACACGCATTAACCTAACAAGCAACAAAAAGAATAATGCACAGTTTTTTTAGTCGTCGTTTCTCTCTGAAAGCACCTTATTGAGAAAGAAAGACTACGACCAAAAAATCCACAGGGTTAATAATGATCCCGCACACTTTGTCAAACACTCTCGAGACCCAACTATGAAATGCAGATGTTCGTTGGTTGATCATCTCAAAGAGCTCCGAAAGAAAGGAAGGCTAAACGACTCCCTGTATTGCCAGTTTTTCTCCTCCGATGGTTGCACACCGAAAGTGTGTGGCCCGCCAAAGGTGCACAAACCAGAATACCCTCTACGCCCGACTGTTTCTTATATTGAGACCCATGCGTGATCCGTCAAAATAGTTTGTAGAGTTGCTGGCACCCGTCACAGGAAAACACTGCTTTTCTGTTCAGAACTCTCAAAAGTTTGTTTAGTTAGTTCACACGCAAACTCTTCTTTCGCATGAGGGTGCATTCTATTTTGACATAGTCTCTCTTTTTAACAATGTTCCAATTGATCTTGGCAGTGATGTTGCGCATGAACGCTTACTTAATGACGGAACGCTTCACATAGATGATACCGTTTTGCTTTTAAGATTTTGCACTATAGTCGGTTACAAGTCAAGAAGGTAGGAGAAGCTCCTCCCACAAGTGTGATGCGCCCGTTTCAAATCTCTCCGCAGTCGAAAGAAGAGTTCACTGGAAACGCTCCTTGTTCCGCTGCAATGGATTCCCACTTGTCTCCGATCCCACTTTTAAAGAAAGCGACCTTTGTATTTATCAGAGAGGGAACCGAGCCCCTGAAAGCAGCCTTTGTATCCATCGGGGGGAAAGCTAATCCCCGAAAGTCGTATTTGTTTCCGTCGGTGGGGGAGAACTCTAATCTCCCTCTCGTGGCTTCCACAATGCTAAGTCAAAGTCGAAAGATAAAGCAAATATTTACAGAAGGGCAAGACCCTCCTCGCGCGTTGGCCGCGACGTCACGGAAACGGTGGGACGCTATTGGATGCGGAGGTGGCGGAGGGATATCTGATTCCCTTTGAGGGGCATTTGCCGCTACCTTCTTAACCTGTAACTGACTATAGTGTTTCTTTGCCTCCCATGGAGAGGTGTACCGCTAACTAAATGGTTGTCGAATGGGAGCCCGGTATCTTTCAGTGTTGCGAATCTCATTATGGAGCATATAGAGAAAAAAGTGCCGTGTAATGTCACTTTCCGTCAAATTTGACCACCGATATGTTAATGGCTCTCACAGAGATTTAAACAATGTTCCCCCCCACAATACAGTTCACTTGTGAGGCAGAAGAAAGCATGTTGCCCTTTTTGGGCGTACGTGTAAAGCGATAGGTAGAGCTGAACCATCGGATTGAGATGAACGTACGTCGTAAGCCGTGTGAAAGAGGAAATTGTATGGATTTTCGATCTCGTCACCCAACGCATCACGAGAAGTCAATAATACAATCATTGGCAGTTCGATACTTTAGCCCCACGTTACGAATAAAAGAACAGGACGCAGGACGGCCAAAAAAAAAAAAAAATACAAAAACACTCTTTTCATGTAAGGCTCGTCAAATTATGAGGAGCTGGAGAAAACCAGCCTTCTGTGTTAAGTCCTTATTTTGAATTCTTGTTGTTCACGTTCCGCCCATTGAAGGCTGTGTTCTTCAGCAGCGTAGAAGCCGTCTGCTTTCATCACCGTCACCATGGCAACGAACGCCAAATTACCCTTTCAGACGGTGCATGTATCACTAGAAAGCGCATTAACCCACCTCCACCTGTGCTCATGCCGCTTCGCGGCGACAGTCTGCAACTGCACATTACAAAACTATTAAACTTCGGCTAGCAGACGGCGTTCGGAAAATGGGGTCAGCTGTTGCTGGCTTCACGCGGTGGTAAAGTGCGAGCTTCCGTTCATTCTGATGAGTAAAACCTGGAAATTTTTTCTTTGGCTGTTCTACCTTTAAATCACATTTTTATCTACCTTAAAAGAACCAATCTGGTCTCTCCATTTCAAGCAGCAGCTGAGCGGTAAATCAATTTTCTGTATGCCCATTGTTGAAGAGCCATAAACAACAAATTTAAAGTGTCCCCAGAACTCGAGAGGTCTAAAACAAAAAAAAACATGCCACAATATTGCTGAAGTATGTAAATAATGCCATCTTTGTTACGAAGACAGATGCAAGCTGGTAGCCATGTTAGACAAGTGCAACCACCATTCCCAGAACTATTTTTGACAGCCCACCACCTTGTGATGAGGCTTAAACCTACCTACCTTGAAACCAAAATTGGCATTCTTCGGCTATCCACGAGATTGCAGTACATAATTCTCCGTACTAAATTCAATTTCTTGACGGCGCTTGGAAACCATAGATCACCGGGGATCGAAGGTCAATGGGCGCAGTCAGGAAAAGAGTTAATAACGATGTCAACAAACAGTGCGCGCGTTGCCCACCACAGAAAAGAGCTTCATTGACTTCGTCGTTGTGGCATGGTACGGTCGATCGCAGCTCCCGCGACCGTGCCCATGGCCACCCAACTTTGGAGAATCTGCCAGATTAAGCGATGTACCACTTACGACCAGTTTCCAGACTGGAAATTATCACTTTTTAGTCAAGATACAATGATGATGGGTTATCGGGTTTTTAAATTATTGCTTAAGTGGATTGCACTGCATACACACCAGGCAATCAAGATTGGTTTGACAGGCGGCACCCTCTCATGCGGGGAACCTCAAGCTAAAATTTCAGAGTGGCCTACTGAACCGACTTGGAGCTCCTGTCATATCATTCGTTGGTTAGGCCTACCCAGAGTTGCACATTTTGGCGACCGGCCGAGCCGACTATTAGCCCCGAGGAGGATCGATTGGAGCGCTGCTATCACGATGTAGAAACCAGAATCGCACGACGGGGCCAGAAATCTCTTCCTCTTTGCTTTGGTTGAGTGATTTAACACATAGCAGTAGAAACCGTTTGTCGAGTATATTTTATTTTTGCTATTACAAAGAACTCGTTTGTGAGGTTAAATGCGCTAAAACAAACAACACAGAGCACTTTGTGTTGTTCGTTTCTTTTACTCGTCCGTTGTTTTTAGCGCTTTTACCCTCACAAACATGGATCACCAACTAGCCCAAGTGCCTTACCTCCTACAAAGAACTCGCTTAAGATGAAACCTAAGAACAAACCAGAATATGTGAAGTGCAATGACCGCAAGTTTCATATAGGATACGACGGAATCCTACAATGGCCGCCAACTTCACTATGATTCTTCGTTGTGGAAACCAAAGACTTCTATGTGCGGGTCCCCGACTTCAAGCAGCGAAAAAAGAAATACACACCCCTAACTACAATGCCCGACGACGGCTGCTCGGCCCTCGAATTCTGGAAACGACGACAACGATCCCACTGGCTCGAGTGGCCATACTCAACAGGCAAGGCCTAGCAAGGCGCTTGTCCCTCACTGCCCACGACTGCGGCGTGCCATGACAGGCTACCCCGTTAAATAAAACATATGTGCGACCCTTTTTGCTTGTCAGTTGACCCTTTCCGCACGAATAGCTTGAACGTTGCACGGTGGTGATGGATGCTTTCGTTGCAGGGACACACTCGTTGATTGCATTTGCAGCACGGATTACCCACGCATCATACAATGCATACTTTATTTTTCTAGTACTTCCCTTTTAATCCGAGGCGATGGTGGTACGAAAGTCAACAGGGATTGAGCTAGAACGTGTGTTGGCAGCTAAGCCAGTTACACGACGTCGGACGAACACCGAGACCGTAAAGTTACCGCAGAAAATAATGCCACGGTGATGCTCGGCGTGCGTGCACCTCAACCCTAGATGAGCTCTTGCGAACCCCAACACCCTAAAAACACCAAAAAAAAAAAAAACTGTTGATAGGATTGTCTATTGCGATGGTTTCTCGGCCATCCTCACGATTGATTTCTGTTTGCTTCATTCCTGATGGGCTGGAAAAAAAAGAAAACTGGCCTCGGGATATACGCCGGCCACCAGGCAAGCCTCCGAAGTCACGACCACAACCGGCTTGGTCTTGGGCAATGCAACAACACAAAACCGCGTCCCGTTCCATAGTCCACGACGCAACCGTAAACACAGTTAAATTTTGATGAGCAGCGCGACGAAAAGATTAGGTCAAGATTAACCTTAAAAGCTCGTTCAAAATAGCGAGTTACAAGCGATACACGTCAACCTACTTCCTACCAACAAAGCGCAGAAGCGATCACGTGATCCCAAACCCCAAGGTGCGACGAGGAACCGTCGGGTGGCGCCGTTCTTTCTTGTCAAGGCTGAGACTTCGTCTCGCAGTTACTGCGCAAGCTGCGAAGGCTACGAGTCAATCGGTGCATCAATCGGGCACACGTGAATATGCAGCGAGAAACCGAGGGAGGAAGAAACGAGAGTGCACGAAGATGTCAGAATGCCTAACTTTAGTTGGAATGGTCAAGTGGGTGGACACGAAGCTAGCTGCCTTTTTCTCTCCTCACTTTTCGAACACGCTCGAACAGTAAGCAAAGACAAAAGCAGCTAGCTTTAGGTCTGCCCACTTGACCATTCCAACTAAAGTTCACCATTCTGACGTCTCTGCATGCTCTTCTCTTTTTTCCCCGTTTCTCGTTGCACTATATCTCGGTAGTTGCACGCGGTGCTGTAGGAAGCCAAAGAAGGAAGCAAGAGGAAAGCCGCTTCTGTATGAGATTCGAGTGACAAACTAATCTTCTAGGAGTGAAAGAGACTGGGACCCGCAAAAAAAAGGTCCAAATAAGAGGGGAGCCTTTCCTCTCCACTTGCTTGGGTTGTGCCCTTGCCACTGTACCGTTGGCAAAGGCCGTCGCGCGCTTCGCCGCCGTCGTTCCAATTGGCTCAAAGGGGCTGAAGCGCCTGCTCTTTGGCAAGTTAGGCGCCTCCTGTTCACAGCCCCGGGGCTGTTGGCCAGTAAAAGAAGCAGCTGAAGACATGCACCCAAGCGAATGACCAAAGATCCGTGTATTTGAGTCGCCAGCAGGATGCGACGGACAACGCGGATACAAGTGCTGCGCGACGCTCAGCTCAGGCGCATGTCAATGCACCCTCATAAAGTTTTTTTTTTTTTTTTCGTCACGACCGAAACTGAATTTAACTGAACCAGGAACGGTGAAAAAGTAGTCTGCCACTGATGCCCAAAAGTAACTGCTCAACTAAATGATGCAATATACTGAATTTGGGAAAGCACGTTTCTTTTAAAGCTCCCCACTCTCGGAGTACACTGAAGGTCAGTTGAACAGCGACTGAAGTAGCACCCCAGCAGCTTAAGAGATTGCATTGCAATGTAATAGGGGAATGGACGGATATTCATACACCTTTAATCGGCCAATACCTGACCCACCGGGCCAGGTACAGTAGAACCCTGCTGACAAGTCTTTTCGGGGGACAACGACTAAAACAGGCCAGATCTGGGACAACAAACTTCCAACTCGAAACAAGCGGAACAAGGGCAAACGAGAAAAGATTGCACATGCATGTGTCAGAGAAAGAGATGAAAAGATGAACTGGTGAGTGGCAAGACCTGAATGCCTTTCGTCTGGCAAGGGTTACGCCCGTTGAGACAAGAGTAGAGTGCAGAGAGGCAAAGAGGGGAAAAAGTGGGTGGACCTGAATGCCTTTCGTCTGGCAAGGGTTATGCCCGTTGAGACAAGTAGTAGAGCGCAGAGAGCGAAAAAGGGGAAAAAGTGGGTGAGGAGCAGAAAAAGAGGGCAGCCAGGCAAATTGACGCTTCGTGCCGACTGCGTTGGACGGCAGTTCTTAGACTTGAGAACCACAAAAAACTAACGCGACAAACGGAGAGCCAATGCAGATGTTCCTGCGGGAGTTCGACGGGACCGGTGTTTGTGAAAGGAGCAGCCAGGGGGAACGCATCAACCGAGAAGGTATCAACCGGGTTCTACTGCAGCATGCATTTCGTCGTGCCAAAGCCCCTACTCTTCGCTTGGACGACCCCTGGGTCACCCTGAGTAATGACTGCAACACGCGCACGGAGATTCTTACGTGCCGTCTTCTGTGGAACTTTGAGGGAGCTGTTGACCCAAGCACGCTTAACTTGAAATTAAACGAACGACCCGTTACGGCCCACTTGTTTCAAATGCACGAGAAACGCAAGTTGAAAGAACAATGCTCACTTTCGACCAGCTGTCCGTTGGATGAACTGTCCTCTTCGACCAACTGCCCGTCAACGAACAGCAGGATCTCAACATGCTCCGGACAGAGCACTCGAGCTAGTATGCTCGCAGCGAGAATGCAGAGGAAATCAGAAACGAAGACCGTCCGACCGTGAAAAGAAGACCCCTTTTCCCGGCGGACAACTTTGGTTCAGTGCAACCGTTTATTTCGTTCTGTCGACGACGATGCCTTGATTGCTCTCTTGCCCCGGTCGCAGTGCCTCCTTGCAACCGATTGGCTGGCCCTTTCGTGCACTTTACTCTCCGCCAGACTGCCGTCAGTATCTATATGACCCTCGCTTGTCTGAACCCATCAGGGGTCTGTAGCGCTGCGTAACGAAAGAACCAGAAAGAGAGCAGCTTGTTTACAAATGCAAAATGGGCTACCAGAGTTTAGAATGTTGTTTTGACCTGTTAAGAAGGGACGTGGGTTTTAAAAATCAAAAAGCGGTAAAAATGAATGATATCGAAAAGGTTACATCTTCGGTTACTTATATTTTCGATCAACTTTTTTTTTTTATTGTCAACAACTAATTCCCCCCCCAGTAAACATGCAAAAAACAAATGTTTAAAATCTGACAACACCAAAAAAAAAAAAGACTGAATTTTTGCATACATTGGTGGTCGCAAACTTGATCTTGTTTTGAGGCTTAATTCGTCCACCTAATGTTGTCGACTTTCAAAATAATGTCAGCATCATCGTCTGCACGTCCAAACAATTTTTCTGACACACTAAAGCAATCCGTAAATACCTTATTTACTCGCATAATGAATGCATCCCCCCCCCGCCCCCCAATGAATACCAATATTTAGGCTTTTTTTTTTTTTTTCCCTCACGTAATGAACGCTCCTTAAATTTCCAGCTCCGCGACCAGGTGGGGAAACAAGAGCCAAATAAGCGACCGGATTGTGTCCCCCTCGGTTTTCTCTTTTTCTGTGGCGCCACCTATGTGGAGCACCGCAAACTCTCACTCCGGGTAGGCGACCGGTGGCGACCGGCTAAACTGACGGAGATAGTTTCTCATGGATTTTCAATGGAGGACTGTCGTGCTCTCGGTTCATTTTGCGCACTCTCCCATAAAGTTCCACGCAAATCCGATTTCGACTTTTTTTCCTCTCGCCGCAGCGCCATCTGTCGCAAACCGGGAGTACCCGCAAGCAGACGAGTACACAATCCGGTCACGGCGCTGCGGTAGGCTTCTATGGGCCATTTCCCCATCTGTCTATCTTACACCCTGTCCGCGACTCTCGAATTGCGTCCAACTTAGCTAGCCACCAAGCTCACCAAGCCAATTTTCTTTTGCCGCCAAGCGGTCAGGCCAAGCCAAGCCGCTCTCGTAATGGCTGCAAGTGCGTAGATGTGGAAGTGATCAACCGTGAAACAGAGCGGCGCGCACACTTGACAAAGCTTAGGTCGAGGAATCTCTCGGCCCCAAACACGCCGCAGTCTGTGGTCTGCTTTCGGACAGTGATATTGTGAAAGTGGTTAGGTCTAAGAACAGTCGCATTGCTCTCCGTGCCGAGTGAGCTCTGTGGGGCGCCTTTCCTTCGGCAAAACGCAAACCGAAAGCACCCCCTAAGGTTCGCAATTTATAAAGCACGGTTACTGTGGCACGCCCCTGACCAGCCTCCAACAGTGAAGACGTGCCACAGTAACTTGCCGTGTCATATTGGCACCTAATATGACATTTGCACTAAGTGTGAAAACGTAAAAATTCTACCCTGCGTAACGAATGCACCCCCCTATATGCGTAAATTTTTCGGGAAAAAAGTGCCTTCAATATGCGAGTAAATACGGTAGCTAACCCGCGCGATCTGAGAAATCCCACTCCAACACTTGTCCCAAAAGCAATTTCTCCACTCCGGTGCTCCCACGTCGTCTGCTCCAAAGCAGCCTGCGTACTGCTTAGGCGCTTTCCTCAGTTTGCAGACTACACCTTTCGACCATACTTAAGTGCCCAAGTAACGGGGACATAGACCAGGCCCAACTGGTTTAGTCAACGGTTGCGCACTAAGAGAAAGACGACGAATGCCGCGATATTGCACTTTCGATGCCGTTTAATCGGCCCCAACAATCCGTAGCATTGACTTCGCTTAGATGTCAGGTGAAGCGAAGTATAACATAGATTACGGAGATCACTCCCGCACAGCGTGCCAAAGATGAGATGACGGACACGTCAGCTGCACGAAACCGCCGAACTAAGTGCCTCGCGAAGATGAAGGTTAAAAATTAAATCGGTTTTATCCACGCCGGTGAGAATCCCAAAACATGCCGGTTTCTTCCACATCTATCTGGCCAGTGGATACTGATTTTGCTTCATCGAGTTGGTCCCTTCGTGGCACCGATTCAAAGACGTGCATTGTTCGGGTACATCTGTAACTGTCTCTGTCTCCACGTTGCTCCCAACAAAAGTCAGTTGTTTACGTCCTAATCGGAGTGGGACAATATTTTGGTCCCGCAAGGACGCCCGGCATCCAATCCAACTAGATCAGGGTCACCGAGCGAATAGAAAAGATAACCGGAAAACGAGGCAGGGAACAACCTCCCAGACTGCCCTCATAGGTCCATCGAAAGCGGTATGTTGGAGTGGTGTGCTGTCTTCCCTTATCTCGATACCGGTTCATTTTCTCAGACAAGCCAATTTTTGTAGAAATTTGTCTAAAAAATTTTGCTACATCTTTTTTTTTTATTTACGTGGGTGTCGCGGACACAGTTCAACAGTGCGCTAACATTTGTGAGGAAATTGGTGGAAAAATGGGCCTTGTCTAGCCAGGATACATGTAACCACGATTACTAGTTGTGATTTTCAGCTTGTCACCATGTTTGATACATATCTAAACAAAATAACGGAGAAAGTACTTAAGAAAAACAATGGTAACTCGCAAAATATTTAGCGTCACTTAGTGATGAAATAAGTATGGCTTCCAAGTTCCTCCCAAATAATAAAAATGAAGTTAAAAAAAAAAAAAAAAAAAAAAAAAGCTAAGAGTTGTTTTCCACGTTTCACTTCAACTGCAAACTTTATTTTTGTGGACATCATATGTTGAGAACTGTGCGAAATGTGGCTCGCCGGAACATTTTGAGGGCACACATTATTGCAAATGGAAGCGGTATGTTATGCATTTGTCACCCTAGAGTGATGCATTTGCACAATCAATTCTTTGCAATGCTTTCGGATTGCAAATTTTGTGAAAATTGGCTTCTCGAGAAAGAAAGTCAGTTACGGTATACACATTTTTGAAAACAGACTTCTTAGTTTGGTCCACACTTGCTGAAACTACACTGGTCACATGTGGCACGCAACATGAACTGTACAGCAGGCTCAGAGCAGGAATGACTGACTTACGAGTTTCTGAAGCATCTTCTCAAAAAAAAAAAAAAAAAAAAAGAACTGGCTGACAAGTTCTTTGGTTGTACTAGTGTAGAAGTACACAATGAATGCAAGTGTGCTTTCTCTACTACGTGTGCAGACAATTACCATCTCAGTGAGATGTGAATGGCCCGCATACCTAGCAGAGAAGTATCAGTTACGGCAAATGCAAAAAAATATGCAAGGACGCAGTAACACAAAAAGATGTCGCCTGCCTGGTATCATTAGTACGCGATCCAGGTTTTTGTATGGCGAAACAAACATCCTGCCACGCTATTCCAGCTTTACATTTTAGCCCCATTGCACAAACAGTAGTATAATTGACACGTTAAGAATGAAGTGGAAGCTCCACGTATAGCATGTGCTTGTTGGCTTCCGTCAGGCTTTGGCTGCGCACGCGCAGAAGCGTAATCAGAGATAGAAAGCTGACGATTGAGGCAGAGCCTCTTACTGTGCCCTTAACCAGCCACCAACTGTAGAAAAAGCGCCAACAGTACCCATTAAGTGCGTCCACGCAACACCTCCCAAATCTATCTCCCCAACACCTCTCCCAAATAGACATGCGAGGAATGCTTTCGAG
The DNA here is from genome assembly GCF_016920785.2 of Ixodes scapularis. NCBI lineage: Eukaryota > Metazoa > Arthropoda > Arachnida > Ixodida > Ixodidae > Ixodes > Ixodes scapularis. Next base: position 11,445,937 of record NW_024609837.1, read on the forward strand.
GACCAACAAAAACGAAACAAAGCGAGGAACCAGAACGCAAATGGGCAAAAAAGGAACGAAGCAAGGCGGCCACTCACGTTCTGCACGATGATGGCGTCGGACGACCGCGGCGACCGTCCGTAGCTGTCCCCTCCACCCAGGTGTCGGTCGTAGTCCAGGCTGCCCCCTCCCCCGCCCAGGCCTCCTCCTAAGCCCCCACCCAGACCCCCTCCCAAACCGCCCCCCATCCCTCCCCCTCCGCCCAGTCCCCCCGAGAGCCCCCCCAGGAGCCCCGTGGGGGAGCCCAGGCCCCCGCCGCCCATCAGACTCCCCGACCCAGAGCCCAGCAGGGAGCGCTCCGAGAGCCCCATGCCCGTCGAGCCCATGCCCCCCAGCCCCCCCATGCCCCCTCCCAAGCCCCCCAGGCCGCCGCCCAGACCTCCCCCTCCCATGCCGCTGCCCAGGCTGCCCCCCAGGCCGCTGCCGATGCCGCCGAGGCCCAGGGACGCTGCCACCGGGTTTGCGCCCCCACTGCCCAGGCCCATGCCGGCCGCCGGTGGGGTCAGGCCCATCGATGCCATCGCCGCCGCTGTGGGGAGCACAAAAGGAAGACAGCTCCACTCCGATGCCATGCACAAACTATAGTCCGTTGCAACCTAAGAACGAAGGGCGAGGGTAAGACGGGCCGGGGAGGAGGAAGCGGACGGAACGCTAAAGAGAGAAGGAGGTTTCCCCTCTCTTCTCCAGCGTTCCGTCCGCTTCCTCCTCCCCGGCCAATCTTACCCTCGCCCTTCGTTCTCAGGTTGCAACGGAGTATAGGTACATGCCAATACAGAGCAATCCACTTATAACGATGCCACATATAACAACCTACTGCTTATCGAGCAGTTTCTAGTCTCTAGACTAGAAACAATCAGTTTCTAGTCCACATACAACAATAATCGGTTATAACATTTGAATTTTTGGATTTTCTCATCATCGTTACAAGCGGATTGCACTGTACACTGTTTTCAAACAGTGCCCCAATAGACCGATCTCGCTAAGCGCTCGGCGCCTGCGTGACGCCGTCGTAACTTTAGTTCACCGCACGCAGACGGCGGTGCACGAGGGGGCTTGTGACGTGTCGCACTTTACACGCGCACAGAGCTCCAGCGAGGTAGCCGCCCGTGCTGAAAGACTTAAGTTCCCTCGGTGTGTTGCAGCAGTGGTGGCATAGTCAAACTGGCTGCTGAGATCGATCTATTGCCCACACCAGGTGTGGGCACTGCGCGCTCGCAGGAGTCAGATTTGTGCGCACAGTGTCGACAGCAGCCCCGCCACGGTGGCACGACGTCGGGTTGGTGCACAAGGCAAGCAAGCCAAACATAACGCTTAAACCCTCTCTGCACTCTAATCAAACCTGTAGCCTTTACTTTCCCACCAAGCTATTGGGAGAGCCGATTGCTGCAATCGACAGAAAAATATTGGCAAGGGACGAGGCTTAAAATATGTCTAGACTTTAAAAAAGAACAGTCTTCACTTCCACTAAGCGTGGTTGAACGTCATGCTCAGTTATGGTTAGACGTCATGCTTCAAAACTGGGCATGGAAAAAAAAAACATTATGCAACATTGTTTTTCCTAAAAGTTCTAGGAGCCGCGGAGTTCTTACACTCCGTCAGTCAGCAGAGCAGTTTTAGATAGAGATGCTACACATAGTTTCTGAGGAAGGGGTTGCAAAGAAAGGCCCTTTTCCTATTCCCTTCTCAGTGCGTTGGCAGTGTCGAGGACATTTTTTTGTGCTATGGCAGCGAATGCATGAATGTAAAACAACGACTAGAACAATAAATCTCATCTCGGAGAAAACAAAAAGCTCCCATCTCCTTTACAACAACTTTAAACACTGTTTCACTACACTAAACCTTAACACAATGAGTTTATATGACACAGGCAGGAGGTAAAGTAGGTGCAGACATACACTCACCGCTCATGTTCAGAGGGTTGCCTCCAGCACCGAGGCCTTTGCCAACACTCTGCAGTCCATCTGCAAAAACACAGACCCCAAACTCCTCACGAAGGGCAAAGAACTTACGGAAAACACCAAAAACTGTCCCTAAGTAAAGTCGGACCACGGCAACCGACGATATGTTTGAGGGCAAGACACAAATTTAAGAAAGTGACGCTCCTCGTGACAGTTTGCTAGTGCAAAATTCTAGGACGGGGGGACTAATCTTGTCAAATGATTCCACGCCGTGGGCAACACGTTTGTACGGTAATCTTTTTTTAGCAGTTTCTTGATGTGTTTCTATAACAAACAGGTAAACTAAATGTCCCTTAAAGTTCCCCTTAGTGGAATGTCCCCCAAAGTCGACTTTTTTTTTTCCACCGGCTGTTCTTGTTGGAACGCTATTCGCGACTCCGGCGAACTACAGGGGGTGCGCTGGTCAGGCAAAATGGCAAACAAAGGGAGGTCATTTTCATCGTTCAGCACACTCACCACCATAAATTTCTTCCACTGCAGCGTAAAATCTATGTTACATATGAAAGCAAAGCGATTTTTCGACGGTAGAAACGTTCTTCTAGTCAGTGCACAGCAATGACATGGCGGAAGCATAAAAATAATTGCTGGAAACAATGTTTGTTTCTATGCTGGTTACGAGAACCAAGCAGCGAAAGCAGACGACAGAGTCGAAAAGACCTTCTCTCCTGCGCTTCTTCCATTCCCGGTACGCGGCGTCGAATTCACTGGTGTCTCCTATAGAACCACCGAATGCGGTTGCATCGGCGACGTGCACGACCAAAAGCGCCGTTCCGGTCAGCCTTCCACGACAGGCCGAAAGCTCGCCACAAGAGCTTCGGCGGGATTTACCGCGTCTTCAACGATGGAAATAAGGGCAACATAACAAAATCCCGTTCGACGGAGTTGCAGTCAAGCTAAGGGTTTCTGTCGCGCTCTTCACGCACACCATCAAACTCGTCCGCAGCCAACGACGAGCAGTAAGGAACGCAACTCGCGACGTTGCAGCGAGGCAAACCGCGGTCGCGACGCCAAAGCTAAAAACGGTAAAGGCCCATTCGCGCAGTTGCATAAGACAATGTATGACTATGCCGGATTGCGTTGCAGGCGAGAATCACGGTAACGTTCGTGCATCGTATGCCACGTGCCAAGCTACTCTTTCAATGGATCGGCGCACCTAGTACGACAAACTAACGGCAACTCGCAGCCGTATCCCGACAGAATGCGGTCAAACGCAGCCGCTTAAGAAGGTGTCGGCGAAACATCCGGGCCCTACGAGGGTGCTCCGAGACGGGGCCCAAGGTGGATGCACTCACTAGGCAGCTTCGACGGCAAGCTTCCGTCCAGGTCCTCGTTGTACTTGTCCATGCGAACGCTCATGGAGCGGCTGTAGAGTTTCTGCCCATTGAACATGGCTGCGGGAAGAGACCGGTCAAGGAACCCAAGTACACCAACGGTCGTAGCCACGGCAACAAACTGGGACAATGCAACCAAGGAGGAGACCCTGGGATTCGCTCCTCTATTTTGCCAGAACCCCTGCGACAAATCGCCACAACTAACGGCACGACGTGCCACCCCCGCCACTTCGTTCGTTGCCAGTTGGGGACCACTTTTGATGCATCGCCGCATAGGACGCTCAACACGCCGGTCTAAGACTGCGGAAGAGGATACAGATGGCCTGCACAGCCTCGATGGGGTGATCGAACTCGACGATGCCGTGACCCTTGCTGTTGCCGTCCTTGTCCGTCCGCAGGTCCACATTGATCACTCTTCCGGCCAGCCGGAAGATCTCCTGGAGCTTCTTGCTCGTCACCTTGTAGTCCAGCTGCGGAAGAGACATTGACCGACCAACCAACCAATCAGTAATCAGCTCTGACCAACATCATTACTCCCAGACAGTTTTGACTACCACCAACGCTACTCAAGCTGTTGCAGAACTCGTGCGGAGAAGCGGAGCTCCCTCTCCCTTTCAAAACGACCACCATCACTCGAAGTGCCGCCGAGAGACTGCGGTTCAAAACTGTTGAGAGGCTGCGGTGAAGCGCCATCTAGACGCTGCACTTCAAAACATGTTGATTCTACGGAGGATGCTGTAGTTAAGGCAACAGCAGTCTCTGAAACCGGCGCTTCGAACGACGACAGCCGAATCCTTGGGGGAGAGAGGGGTGCCGTGTGCGCAAGCGGCGTCTACGAGTAGTTCTGCGACTGAGCTGATCTAGCAACATTAACCAATGCCATTATTCGCAGAATGTAGACTGACCGAACCCAAACCACATCTTTTCTTACGATGTAAGCCTGTAAGTGATCACCAGACTACTTACTGCCATGACATGCTTATTAACTTCTTATTTTTTTAATAACCTCTCCTAGCTTGTCAGGCCCTGGACAGTTGAAAAAGTTAAACACTACTCATGCAACACAGTGGCCAGATTCATGAAAACCTTCATAAGCTACACTTAGCTAAGAAGTTTGTGAAGTACGCAATTCTTCTTAAATTTCATCATACGCATATTTTTTTTTTGACATATGGTTGTTTTGTGTATATGGCTTCACAGAGTAGACCTTTTGACAGATTGGCCAGGCTACAAGGACAATGCTGGGAATGTAGGTACACATACTTGCCCCACCTGAATAAAAGATTCCAAGTAAATAACCAAAACAAGACATTGACAAGTGCAGGTGCGAACTGCATTTGTTTTAATTTTTTTTTCTTTAGACCAGCTTTTACTTGGTGCTTGGATATTTCTGTAAAAAGACTATTAGCACTTAGCACCATTCTTCATAATAGATCATATAAAGGCTGGCAAAACAGTAATTAAAAAAAAAAAAAAAAGAAATGCAGGGTGGCATTTCTATTTCTGCACTTTGCCAAAACTTTGTACTTCACCCTACCGTAAAACACTGGGGGAATGCCCACCTCGCTTTCAGTGAAAACTGGGTTAATCTAGACAAGCGCGCCTCTCCGGTTGAACCGAGCGGTTAACGTATAATTTCCAGAGTTCCCAAGTTTGGGAAATGCTGATAGTGGGCACCTGAACGAAGTTGGTGCTTCTGCAGTATCTTAGGGTATCCTCCGCTCACCACTAAGCTTACAAGGCAGTGGAAGATACGAACCCAGTGGACCTCTTGCCAACTCATTACACTATCGCCCATATTCACACACAGAGAGCAGGGTCAGGTGATGATCCGTAAGCGCTTACAGTAGAATACTGATGACGTGATCGCGGGTGACCCGAACTTCAGAACAATACAAAACTTTTGAAAATCCTGGCCGAAAAAAACATTTTTGTTACATTTCGGGACAGTGTGAATGCTCTCTCTCCGGCCGCGGTGGACGATATGAACAACGCTGCCGAACTTGAGGAGGTGAAGTCCCCCAATTCTCAAAAATACAGAGTAAAAAAATCGAGGGATGTTGAGGTAGAGAACATCGCGGGGCCGCTGGGTCACCTGCGTGAGGCACTCCCCGAGGACGCCTCGATATTCCTTTCTTCCAACTCGGATCACATTCCAATAAGCCACGAACAACCCTGTTCCATAGGCACACCAGTCGAAGAGTGGCCGCAATGGCATGAGAAACTTCGATTGTCGCAGGGCCACGGTCGCCACAGCTACACAGCAATGGCTATGGCTTTCTACCCTAGCCGGTGCTCTCTAGTTGAGTCTAGGGTAGCAAAATAGCTTAACGAGCGATTTTTTGGTCATGCATGTTGGACAGGGTGTCTCACAAATTATTCTTTTGAAATTTCCTGACTTTTCCAGGTTTTCCCTGACCACTCTAAAGGCTGTTAAATATATAAGACCATACCAACACAAGGCATTGAGCATTGAGCACAATGAGGATTATTTTGCACGGGCCTAATCTAACTTGCATATTCTGAAATATTTGGGTTCGTCCAGTCCGGATTAAACAAGCACTTTCTTGCCGCTGACATCGTCAGTGAAAAGGCCACTTCCGGAAACACAATGAAAACACGATGCTCAACCACACACGTCAATAACCAAATAGCAACATGGCCGCCAGATGCACTTTCGGATACTTTCGGCTCAAGGCTTTGATTTGATTGGAGTCTGCGGCTTTCCCATTTGTTACTCGTCGTCCATTGAAGCAGACCAAGTTCTAGGCTGTATAACCATAAATACAACCCAATTATTTGTTTACTAAATCTAGTAGCTCTAACTGGATCTACTGGGTCTTTCAAGGAGCAGCCAGGCTCTTCAAATCGACCGCAAAATTCGGTTTCTTTACCTATCACGCTACGACTTTGTGCAGCGTTGCCCACAGATGGTGCTTTTTTTTGTAAAATTTGCAGAGCGAATTTACCTGAGGAAAAAGTAAAGAGAAAAAAGCTTAGCTCCTATGTTAACGCAGCGAAGCCACCGGTCTTCAAACAATACGGCGCCGTTTTTCACAGGAGACAAGAGATGGCGCAAGTGGTCGCGACGCCAACTTTGCCAACGAACGAGCATACGGTGCCGAGAGCCGGCGTCTATAGGAGACAATCTTTTCGACTCAAAAGCGGAGTGAGGTTTTCTGATATCAATTGGCAATGCATTATTTCATCATCCTTACTAATAAAACATATTGAATGGTCAGATAATCGATTAAGAAATGGTCTGTCGGGATGTCGTCTGCTTTGCAGTTCTCGTTGTTACCGCACCCGTTTTTGTTTCTGTTACTGTTGCCGCCATCGGAACACGCTCCGCTTTTGAGTTGAAAAGATTGTCTGCTAAAGACATCGGCTCTGGTGCCGTATGCTCGTTCATTGGCGAAGTATGCATCGCGACCGCTTCCGCCATCTCTTGTCTCCCATGCGAAACGGCGACGTATTGTTTGAAGACAGGTGGCTTCGCTGCGTTTCCATAGGAGCTAAGCCTTTTCCTTTCTTTACTTTTTCCTCAGTAAGTTTGCGCTTTTTAAATTTTACCAAAACAAAATGCACCATCTGTGGACAACGCTGCACAAAATCGTAGCGCGATAGGTTAAGACACAGAATTTCGCGATCGATTTAAAGAGCCTGGCCGCTCCTTGAAACACCCAATAGTTTAGTGTCGCGCTCTCAATCCAATCCAATCCATGGCTTGGACTGGATTTGTCAGTTCTCTTTGCATCGGGTAGCACACTCTACATGGAATGAGCAGAGCCCGCGCCTCACTCTAAGCAGAATTTATTGCCTATATTTCTGCCCCCAAGTCCTCAAGTCTTTGCTCAGGACACTCGATGGCATTTCCGGCTCATTTTTCCTGACTGGGCTCGCCTTTTGAAAATTTCCCGACAATTCCCGGTTTTCCTAGACGCTAGACACCCTGGTTGGAATAGTCACAGCATAGAAAAAACCTTAAGCCCATATTAAATCAAATAAAAGTGGGCCAAAACCAAAGGCGGTGCAATACTTACGGTGCTGCACTACCTTTCAGAATGAAGCAATTTTTTTTTTCTTTTTTACTTAGGGCCATTTGGTCTCATCAAGTATGCATATGTTGCTACCTTTCTCAGGGCTTATCTTGGAAACTAAAATTTTTGGACGATACAAATATTTTGCGCGACCCCGAGAAATTTGTATCGTCGAGATTCTACCGTGGATTCCATCGCAGTGTCGGCTTAGGGGTGAACGGAGTGTAAGCTTTGTGCACGCTACAGGTTTTCCAGTGTAGTTGCTGCCCCAGAAAGAATATCCAAGAGGGAGATAACCCACTAATTAAACACTTTCAAATAAAATCGAGGAAACGACACAATATGTGGTGGCTTCATAGACCAGGGCGCACATGAAGTGGCCAAAGGGTGTGTCCCCCTCGACAGGAGTCACCCGTCGAGAGGCATTGCTGTTCCTCCGCAGGCACCACCCGCCTCCCCCACTGAACAAAGGAGGAGGCTGGCGAAAACGGAGGGTGTCACAAGGGCACGTCGCACTGACCTCCGTCATACTTCCTGGACAGTACTTCTACCCTGTCACTATTCTAATAAAAAAAAAAAAAAAAATCTGCCGTTTTTTGGGGGATTTTTTAAGGCTGTTTTAAACGCACAGCATTTAGATGGTCTCTCTGCACTCTTCCTTTTGGAAGCCGCTGAAGGACACATTGTGAGAATTTTGCAAACATATAAAGATGTCAGTGCAACATCATGTGAAGCAATGATGTCACGTCATGGTGTGACCTGATATTACGGTGTCACATGTCACGGTGGCAGGTGGTGTTGACTAAAGACCTACAAGTGCTACACGGTTAGAGCGGTTTTGAATTGACATTAGTGTCGCATGACTCCACAACAACCCTATGAGCTGGCCCCATAAATGCTACACCTGTCTAGCATGTTCTGCACTCGGGCAAAGTCGGTCGTCCGTGTAACTCGCAGACGACCGACCTTGTCCGAGTTATAACTTGTGACCCCATCTACCGACAGATGCAGTGAGCGTACGACACAGTGGGCCGTCTGCTCGCTGCACCAGTCGCCAGATGGTGCAACAAGTCACGACCATTGCTAACTTGGTCGTCTGCCACTGATACTGTTTTGATCTCTATGGTCGTCTGCCAACACATCCGCCATTGATTCTGGCAAGTTTCGAGCTCTACGTGTGCAGGTGTTGATTTTTCTGGCTCGTTTTACAGTGGTGGGATCCACTGTGGACACTGCACTTACGCAGGCGAGTGCCGGATTGTGCGGAACGAACGCTGTCCACACTCACATTTGCGACGAAGATGCGGTTGGACAGCGGCCCCACGATGCCAAGGGAGTCGAGGAACTGGGGGCTGAGTCCGTAGGTGTTGTAGCCTCCACCGCCCCCTCCGCCACCTCCGCCGCCACCGCCACCTCCGCGGCCGTAGCCGTCCGACGAGTGACCCCGCCCGTCCCGGTGGTAGTCCCGGTCGTCCATCATGGACATGCGCTCTCCCCCGCCGCCGGATCGGCCGCCACGCGGGACCGGACGTCCCATCCGGTCACGCTCCACGTCAAAGTCCTGCAATTGCGAAGGACCCAGCCAGTGATGAGTTCCTCAGGCAGATTTAGAGCATGCCCCTTGGAGCATGTTTTACAGCGGAGCTGTTAAGGGCTAGTTTCCCTAGCATCGTGTCCCCCACAAAAAAATGAAGACACCGAACTCTGAACACCTACCGCCATCTATGAGCGACGGCGGCAAGCCATGTATCTGGTTACCGCCGTCGCTCATAGATGGCGGCAGCCTTTCCACTCTTGCTTGCTGACTTGCGGCAGGCCATTACTTTCCATTGTACAGCTCCGCTGGTCTTCCTTCTTCACCAGACTGGAAAGGCTGAATGTTTTTTTTTGGAAGATATGTATGGAGCGTGCCTTTTAGAGGATGTCTTTTAGAAGGTGCCTTTGGAGCATGCCTTTTAAAGGATGACATTTGGAAGATGCATTTTAGGGGAAGTATTTTTTTGAAGGTGCACTTAATAGGATGACCTTGGAGCATGCATTTTGAAGGATGATTTTGAGAGGATTCATTTTGGAAGAAGCCTTTAGAGTATGCCTTTCGAAGAATGCGTTTTAGAAGATACCTTTGGAGCATACCTTTTGAAAGGTATTTTCGGAGCATACCTTTTAGAGCATGCCTTTCTTTTTGAAGGATGTATCTTGGAAGGGGATGCCTTTATGCCTTTTAGGGCATGCCTTGCAGAGGGTTGGAGCACATATCTTTGGAGGATGTATCTGATTAGCCTCGCCTATGTGCACGTGTAGCTCACCTCTTTCACGACCAGGAAGCGCCCCTTCATCTCGTACCGGTGGAGAACCTCAATGGCCTTGGGCACGGAGGACTTGTCCTTCAGCTCAACAATCCTGCGTAAAGCCAGGTGTCAGGCGGCCATGCTAAATGCGCAGACGGGAAGGCACTCACCCGCATCCGCGGAATTTGCCGTTCTCATCTTCAAACAGCTCCACATAGGAGACATCTCCAACTGCAATAATGAAAATTTTGCACGCCATTACTCATCATGGAGGTGCCAGCACCTCTAGGGGCCCATTCACACAGTTGCAATTGTTCCAAGGGCTTACGTCCAGTTAGGACCACGAGCCATCGAGACATCCATACTTTTGTATGAAGTGTGGCAACCACTACAAGGAGCAGCCTTTCGTGCGGCATACGAAGTATGGATGTCCGGTGACCCCTAGTCGTATCTCAACATGGTGCGAGTAAATGCAAGCAAACACTCCTCCGTTCACACACTTGCAGCTTTTTAGAACCCTATGCCTTAAAACCTCTTAAAATTTCTTACGACAAAAATACACACTAGCACCATCTATGAGGTGACTCTGGAACTCCATTTCGGTATTTGCAAATCAAAAACACATGCTATCTATGAGAAACTGTCGTTTATAACATCGTCAAAAGTTAAACGAAAGAGAAAGTGAACGTCCACAACTACTTAATAGATGGAACTAGTGTTCCCTCATTGCAAGAGATATTAAGAGGTTCCAACGCTTTCCGAGGACATGCAGTTAGAGCGCCTCAAACAGCCTCAACAAAGAGTACACTCCTTCACCTACTTTTGTGCACTTCCGCTTGCAGGATTATTTTACCCACCATGGACTGGAGGTGCACCCAAGGCAAGGAAACGCAAATGCTCGAAACAGCCTTTAAACCCGATACTAGGACAAGGAAATAAAAAGGTTTTGAAAGTGGAAGACACAGAAAAAGAAGAGACAAATTGCATTTAAATAATTTAGATTTTTCTTTTCCTTTTGTTCATCGCTTCTACTTTTAGAACTTTTCGTGCTCCTTGCCCCAGCATCGGGCTACCTTGTGTTGTGGCTAAAAGTGACAGACGTTTCCACGTGCATTCTGGAGACGCCAACTGACGTCAGGCAGCTGACCTTTGTCGCGGAACAGGTCTTTGATGTCCGTCCACTTGCAATCGAAGGGCACATTCGCCACGTACACCCTGCGATCCGACGGAGCGCGAGAGCGCCGCTCGGGGCGAACGTCGGAGCGCCGGCGGGGGCGCCCCCCGTCCCGACCGCGGTCCGGGCTGTGGTCGAGCGGAGACCGAGACCGCGACCTGTAGTAGCCCCTGCAGAGATCAGGTTCAAAGCCACATCTTAAAAGAAATATTCCACCAATTTCTTCGCAGTTACACTCCAAATTGGCACTGCAAACCAGCGCTGCCAGACAGTGAAATGGACCCTTTTTGAGCAACGAGTCTGGGGGCTTGTCCGCAAACTACAAATGAAGGGCAGCGCAGCATGCCTGTGCACGCCAGAACAAACTATCACCGTGTTAGATATGTCCAAATCGGGTGACACTCGCATGGCGCTCTATTGGCGTCGATGACTCGTGGCATTTATGGCGATTCTCAGCAAGGTGAAATGGAGTATGGTTGCTCCAGTGTCGGCCTGCCTCGTTGTCTGTCATTTGTGACAATATTTTCTTATGCAAGACCGTGCTCCAAAATGTTGTGCATAGTGTTGCCTTGCGGGGATTTCTTTCCCTTCCCACACAACTGGTACAATGTGAATTGATTTGTGTTCAGTAATCACAAAACATAGCTACACTTTGAGTAAAAAGCAACCGGCAACAAGTGGGCAATCTGAGAGACGATGCCGCAGAAATAGCAGTGATGGGAACTACTTCTAAGTATGTCCTCTGCTAGATTGGAACCGTGTTATCTTTAATGGATCGTTTATAAAACATGAACTAGCGGAGCAAGTGAAGGTCCGCGCCATCATATTCGCAACGCTACAAATCTGCATGAACAGTAAAAACCAACATATACATAATATCAAATCAAAGAGGATTGCATTGCTTTTCAAATGACATCAATCTCACAAAACAGTATTTAAAAGGAGATGAGTAATGACCTGCCAAAAAGTACCTAAACTGCCACATTTAGTGGGACCGTGGCCTTAATGTGCCAGTCTTACTGCGGTATTAAACAACTATTGCCGTATTCACCAGGCGCAAGTAGCACCTGTTTAACCACTGACTAGCAACGTCATCGACTAAAATGATCACGTGGCGAGCGATAGTCGCAGTTAAGTGAGTGCTTGGTAGTTACCGGTTGTGTTTAGGGTCTAGTCGCCCCGCGCAACTAGTAAGCCGACTAACAAATCTTAGTCATGGGGTATAACTAAGGTTCTGCGTTTTCGGTTTCTATTTTTTCAAAATTCGGCGTACTTTTTTCGGTGTTTATTTTAAAATTCAATTTTCTGTGTTTTTCGGCGTATATTTATGCCCACAAAAGTTTATCGGCTTTTTTCGGTGAATATAAAATAAACACCAACGGACACCGGATCGGATGATCCTTGTAGCTCTGATACTTGTGATCACTCAAAGAATAACGGCATAGGTACATTGAAAAAGAAATGAGCACTTTATTTGATAAATGTGTGCAGCTCTAGAAGAAACAAGGAAAAACCTGAGAAGCACGAAGAAGTCAGATATGAAGCCTATGCCCGAAAAACATAGAACTTCACCTTCTGTACTTCGGGATTGCGGTATCTTATAATGGTACACCCAGATGTACATTCCCAGGTTCTCCTCTTTCCTTCCTGTTGCTATATGGCCCTGAGCTTCGAGAATGCCCTCTCAACACTAATACTGGACACTGGCGGGCTGAGGAGAGGAAGCGCTGCCTGAGCCAAAATCGGCCAATCAACCAATTGTGACCACCCAAAAGAGACACGGTGCAACTTTGTGAAGCTCAACACAGCATGCAGAGCTTGCATAAAATCAGTCTTCCTTAAAACGAGTTTGAAAACATGCTCGTACATGGCAAAGTTATGAAGCATTTCAGACTTCAAGTTCCGATCGATGGTGCGCACATTAAACCAAAACGTCGTGATGGCATCCGTGTATCCCATACATTCGGACACGTTTCGATAGACACTGTCGTTCTACGTTTTCGCCACGGCCCTGCGGTACGACTGGAAGGTCAAAGTGACCTTTTCCGGTTAAAACTGAATTTTAGAAAATTGATTCGACATACTTTTATCGGTTTTAATAAAAAATTCCGAACCTAAAAACTGACCTTTTTCGGTTAAAACCGAATTTCCGAAAATGGATTCGGCGTACTTTTATCAGTTTAAACCGAAAACTCCGAACCATAGGTATAACTAGTTTAGCCGATGTTTAATGGGTGACTAGCGGTTCAGTGCCATGACCGACTCGATCACTGCTGACCGCCAGAGCTAACGAAGCACTTACTGTCTCGGAACATGGGGGACACATCTAGAAAGAACTGGACGAGCAAACATAGTGTAAGTAGCCATGTTCTACGGTCGCAGATACCGCTAAAGAGATCTCAGCAGGGAGCTGGACGACGAGAAAAAACACATTTACAGGTGCTTCCATCTTTTATGTCGCTGGCAATGCGGCCTTCAGTGTTTCTTCCTTGCATTTTTATTTATTTATTTATTTTTTCTTTGTAAAACCTTTATTCATACAATTAGTCTCTTAACTCTTTTCCTTCCTGATTAACATTTAAAGATTAACCATGTTGAATTAACCTGAGACTGGATTAGAGAAGAAACATCAAAACGTGGAAGGGACAGAAAATAGACCAGACGACGTGGGAAAATAGACAAGACAACTTCTCTACCCCAGTCTTAGGTTAATTTAACATGGTTAATATTCACCAGCTCGCCTGCACCCTTACGTTTTTGTTTTTTTTATTCAAACATTAGTATTTATACGATAAGATACCCACTCACGCAGCTGTGTTTAAGTATGCGTATGCGTCACCTATCTTTTTATGTCCCTTCTGCTTGTTAGTTGTGACTAGATAGTCACCCACTCGCTTCGCGCTCGTGAATACCGCAAAACGAATCTATCCTTAGTCGCCGATTTTTTCGCTGTTCGCGACTACAGCTGCTACTCTTTAACCACTTAACTTTACACAACATTTGCAGCCGCCATTTTCGAAATTAACTGATTCACCCCAAATTATCCCTGGGGCAATGCATACCAGCTAAAAACAAAACAAAAGAACACTGTAGAGGGGAACGAAACAACATCATGAAAATTGTGTTAATAAATACTTGTACTTTACTTTGCACGTATACTGTATTTATAGCACTTTAAGTACATTGTGCCCAGTGTACTTATCATTTTACAGGAAGTACATAACCTCTAATTTATTTTTGAAGATTTTTTTGTATATACTTTCCCCAGCACTGCGAAAAAGTACCGTTTTACTTGGTAGTCATTAAAAAACAATATGTTCACATCTTTAAAAAAAATTGTCACAAATAACAGCATTGCTTCCCAACACTGCAAGTATACCGGTTACATAACTACTAAACTAAGCGGTGTTCGATGAAAAGACGTTCGATGAAACGGCGTTCGATGAAAAGACGTTCGATGAAACGGCGTTCGATGAAATGTCCGGACATAGCGCTGTAGCTCTGCCAAGCGCCACGCGCTCAGCACATATGTTAGACGAGACATGTAGAAATTTGACCCCAAACTCGAACGCCGGATGCGCTCGCTATGTATTACAAACCATTCCACGATTCTTTGCGCCTCACTTTCAAGAAGCCGCCAACCTTACAGAATATGAAAACAAAACTCCACAAAAAGGCGCCCGTGCGCAACGATCTCCCGCCACTACGTCGGTGGCCTTTCTAAAGGACGCAGAACAATCGAATCGGTCGTCAAAAACCATCTGCTTATCATCATTTTTCGTCACTAATACTCTCGTTTTTGTTTCCTCGCAGGTCACACCATCTGAAAAAAGAAAACGCTCGACGGCAAGGTGCACGAAATAATGGCGGATCGCTTTTCTTTTCATTTGCCGGCTTCGGTGGAGCGTTCAGGAAGCCCTACGACTCCCAAACGCGTGGTTGCGAATCAAAAGCGGTGAACCACTCATTTTAATGCGCTTTTAACAGATTCTCCAAAAGAATAAAACCAAAAATCGTACCGGTTCATAGCTGCAGGTGGCTAGGCTTCGCTCGAACACGCAGCGTGCAATTTTTTTTTCTTTTTGCTTTCATTTTTTTGAGAGAGCTGCTTTTCGCGCATGCGTAGTAGAGATAGCGCGCGTGCGACTTCCACGAAACGTTCGTTCGTTGTCCCGATAGATTTGCGAAATACCCCTCCGCTGCTTCCAAAATAAAATCCCAGGCTCCAAGCCCCCCTGCGTTAAAAGCGGCTGAAATAAACGAATGCATATGCATGAAAATAAAATCCACGCGGCTGTGATTTTCACAACCCTATCGCACATCTCCCATGGCTGGTTTACGAAAAAAATCTATCCCGTCACGCTTGCGAAACTTGCAACGAAATCTTCAAGCACCGTCTAAAATGAATTCTGTGATACACGGGGTGGCAGAATGTGTTTATTTGTTTAGATCTTACTTGAAAGCGATGAGCGAACAAACGAATAAAGGAACGGCCCTACAACGATTCGAACGGTGGCGCGTAACGCAGAAAAATATTGTTAACTTACCCCTTCATGCTGCCGTTCTCACCCGAGCCGTTCTGATCCATGCTTTGCGCGTATTAGGTGTGTAAACTGATAATGAGTTTTAATTTTCGGCGTTAAAAAAAACGCCGATCACGATGTGCATAGGATCGGAAAATACTCCGAAGCTGAACAAGTCAACGAGGTAGCGGTAAAAGGCGATTCTTCAACCACGCGCGGCAGAGGACGACTTTGTGCAACAATCCAAAACGTAAAGTTACGTAAAAGGTATATAAATATAATAATTTATAGCATTAATTATTACTTTATAATTAAATATAAAAATATATACCGCGGAAGATACACAAACTTAGAAAACTAAAAGGTCGTCTGGTTTGTTTCGCCTTTCTGCATCGCCTCAATGGGATTGCGTTCCTTTGTTTGGTTGAATTATTTGCTTCAAATACTTCCTTCTAGTCGGTCAAAAACTATCTGTGACGTCACAATAAAAAGCGCCAGACGTTGACTCGGGTCAACTCAAGTGACTACCGCATGCATGGTCGCTCTTCGTTGTCTTTACACTTTGATGCCACTAAAAAAAAGTCGCATAAATTGATTTTGTTTATTTTTATAATAAAAGTTGTTTTAATTTTTATATAGGAAGGTTGAGCTTCTAGAAAGAACTAATATAGCGGATTTTCGAAATTCCCATGTTTGAGCAGCAATCCAAAAGTCAAGATTAGCCGATGGAACGGAGGCATGTCGGCATGTTTCGCGGTTGTGAACCTTTTGAACGGTCTCATTCGCCAAAATGCCGCATTTTGCAGGAACAAATCTACCTCGACAATCTACGCGCTGTCATCGGGTGCCGTGAGGAGTGCCCTAGCTACAATAAGAGTCTCCGGTCCCAACACAGCGAGTGTGCTTCGCCGCATGGCACGAATAAAACGAGCTGCTCCACGAAAAGCCCTCCTTCGAAGACTGATCCACCCGAAGTCCGGGGTCCATTTGGACACTGCGATTGTCATTTGGTTTCCATGTATGCCACCGTTTCGCTGGTATTAGCGTTTAGCAATTAGTGTAGCGCAAGATCCGCTTATGGCCTCTGCGTGAATGTGCTGTTAATGCTTGCATAATACCATGCATAGGAAATGTCGAAATTATGCGCGATATCTCCGTAATGCATTTCGTAGACACGTGCTGTCTGGATAATGGTACTTCCCAGCGGATACTATCGTACTTTGCAGGGTCATAATGAACGACAGCATCAATACCTTTATAAGTGGAGTTCTTGCCCATAGTTAAGTGTAAGGAGATGTCTTTTCCGATGACAGTAAAGTCTAGTCAATTTTACAGCGTGAAATATGAAACACTCTGGGAGGGCAAGTAATACGGAAAGCCACTTTAGACCCGCCAAGCCCGGTCGGCGTACCCCATTAGACACCCTTTGTTTTCAACCTCGCAGTCGAGGTCGGGAAAGACCTAGGTCACCGCGCATTCTTTCCAGGTATTAATGCCATTCAATAAAAATTTGACAAAAAAAATTATTTTATGCAACTTTAGTTTACAATATTCACTGACAGGGCAGGAAGGACAGGGCGTCTCCTTTAGATGTCTTCAGCATGAGCTCGTCGCCCTCGGCTCTGGTTTGGCTATGCGTGCATACTTGCGAGTCACCAAAGTGTTAACGAAGGTAGGAAGCTTGTGCTGGAGGTGCGACAACTGAAAGACACCTCTGCCATTCTCACCCTGCCGGTGATCACAAAGAGTAATGACCATGCCAATGCACCTCGCTCGTAAAACCACCGAATGATGGTTACTCTGTTGTCCAAACCTGCCTACCAACACTCAGCATGATTCTAGATGGCAGCTGTTAAAAAATTCCTAACAAAAAAAATATTTTGTCTTGGGGGAAAATAATACATAGGAGGACACCTCCAGCTCTCCCATGTCTGCCCATAGGACTCGATAGAAAATTTGAGTTGACAATGTCAAACTAAGTGACCGACCGACTATTCAGATTTGCCGATTCGCTTCTGGCAACTTCGTGAAGCGGTAGAGGAAGTTGCAGCTTTATGAAGTCGTTAACATGGCTCCTGACCACGAGGTAAATTAATACGAGGCATTGAGCAAACTGCCCTTGTTCAGTTTAACATACTAGCCTCGTACCTTGCAGCACCACGGAGTTACACTGGCGAAGACTGCTGCGAGCTTCATGTGCATGGCGGTGCAGCCGTGGTTAATGGTGTCCTGAAGGCCCTTTCCGAAATGGAAGACCTGCGACAGGCGCAGCCAGGAGAGTTCACCCAGAGGCAAGTTTCGTATCTGTTGCATTTTTTTTTGTGCTGCGCGTCTGTGTAGGCGGCGTGGGGTTTGGTCAACCCCGACGGGCTTGTGGTGTCCCCGCTGTAGGGGATAGCCACTGCTGTACCACTGCAAGCCTGGGGTCTTCAAAGGGCATCCCGTAGTAGCAATACATGTTAAATTAAATACACAGACAGATCTGCCTCCACACCCCAGCAAAAAATTATTTTTTTTAAGCAATGGGCATTGGGGCCATTTTGACATTTGATTTTAGTGTTAAAGACTGGCGACCAGTTCGCACTTTCCACTTTTCCCTCGCTTTCTCCTCTCCCCCCTTCTACTCTGTCCACCGTTGCCTGTTCCCTCCTCCTTCATAGTAAGCAGTATCTTCTGCCTTGCAGGATCTTGAGTCCGCTCGTGGGCCTTTAAGCCAATATATCTGATATGGCAACTGCAGCGTGTCGCAAGAAGAAAAAAAATATTGGTGTTTTTTGTAGCGTGAGCTACACTGGCCGAGGTTGAGCAGTTTCGCGTGGCTGTCAAACAGCCATGCTGCGCAAGTGCGAGGAGCAGTGAACTCACACGGCGCACAGCTGGCGCGCCAAAGCCGCTGCCACTGCGCGCGCCTCGCCGGTCTGTGCATGCGCGAGGAGCAGTGACGTCACACAGCGCACAGCTGGCGCGCCAAAGCTGCCGCTGCCGCGCGCTCCGCCGCCGCCACGCCTGCCTCGCCGGTCTGTTCATTCCAGAGGAGTGACATCATAGCCGTGGCAGACGCACTGGCGCCGCCACGTGCCCAGCTGTGCGCCTCCTTTGCGCAGTAGCCAAGTCTGATGCTGCACTGGAACCGCTTGATAGCGCCTCTCATTTTGTGTGCATAAGCTCACGCTACGTATATTTTGGCATAACCAAGTTAAGCCTCCGCAATTTTTTCTTTTATTACCGAAATAAAACTATGCACCTCAGAACGCTCATTCTTCGTCCAAATGTAACGCTAGTAGTCCAAACCAGGTGCCAAACGGTCAGAACTAACCGTTACCTGATTCAAAAGTTCTTAATGATTTTCTGAAAATTTCAATAGAAAAATGATGTTCGTTCACGTTTACTGATACTATTAAGCTTCGTGTATTCAAAGGTTTCGTCAGCTGCCATTTCCTAACTGAAAATTTCAGAAATTCGCTCATATCTTATGAGCGAAACTTTGGCTTCTGGTTTGTTCCACTAGCGCTAAATTTGGACAGAGGACGAGCTTTCAGCGGTGCATAGTTTATATTTCCGGTAAAAAAGAACCCTGTAAATTTTTATTTGGGGTCACACCCTGTTGATGCCTAGAAAGATGCAGCGTGTTTGTCAGCCTAGAACAGCCGGCACGGTAGATCTGTCCTGGGCGGCTAGACGGTTGGTTTCGTTCAATCGCAGGGCTTTCCTCAACGGCAAGATGGACCTCGCGGAGGTTGAAGGTCTTGCCGACCTTCTGCAGGCCGAGACAGAAGCGCAGAGGATGCAAGCGCTGGCGCAGATGGAAGGGAACCTCAGCAAGCTGTACCGTGGCTGGATGGACAACCTAAAGAAGGTATAGCACTTTGAGAAGACATGTCACTCTTGCCATCAAAGTGACTGCAAATGCGTGTTTTGAGAAAGTGACCCTGGCGTCACGCCTCTGGGCTCCTCAGTGGAAGGTGTGATCCTGACATTCATGGTGTCCATTCCACCCAAGTCGTATTTTGCAATTCAGGAACACTTTTGGAACATTTTTGAATTCAGGCATTATGATGCACTTTCTGGCAAGCATGTCAAGTGCTGGCAATTGAGGTGACATCAGTTAATTTTCTCACATACGACATACAAGCCACTCTTTAGGCCTTTAAATGTTGGGAGTACTATGGTTTACATAAAAACAAAACTGTTTTTTTTTTTTTTTTTATACTTCAACATAACATGTCCAATATCACTCGTCCATTGCAGTGTCTCGCCAACATTGAAGCCTTCATTGACTTCAGCGAAGACCAGGGCATTGACGAAGCGATTCTGGGCTCCGGTTAGTAGAAGACTCATTTTTATATCAACTTTTTCTTTTTCTACATGCAGTTCTGCCAGCTTGTTGCAGGCCTTGTAGCAAACTTACAAAGAATTACCGATCAACAGCTATGAAAAGGATTTTACTTGTAGAAACATTCTACAATATAGCAACATTTAGCACAGTGTGGGGGTCTCTGGGCGAACGTGCTAAGACAAAGGAAGCCGATTTGCTTTTTTTCTTTATTAATCTGTAAGGATTACCCCTCACTTTCGAGCATTACAGTTGTGATTAATGCAAGATATGAACACAACTGAAACCTTCTAATCAACCCTCTGCAAAGCTTGACGCATGTTTTGTTGGGATTCGTTAGGTGGCACCCAAAGTAGGGTGTGCCATGCTTTGCTGTGTTCGCTTCCACAATGGCTCCAAGTGTAAAAATAAAAAAAAAATAAAAGAAATTGTACAGCCCATCTCTTTTACGTGAAGATGGAGGACCAGCAAAGCGGTTATCTTTACGACAACTGTAAGACATCTACACGATTTACGTATGATTGCAATGAAGACGCGTACACGACTTCGTTTGTCTTTTTTCCGATTGAGCCCAAGTCTCTTGTCAGCATTGCAGAAGCGAAAGGAAAGAAGGTTAGATTGGTGTGTGCTGCCCTCAGCCTTGTCACAGCGCACTCTTAGCTGAGATAAGTGGGTGACCGTATATGATAACAAGGGATCAGGACCCGACCATCTAATAGTGCCACGGGAGGCCGACTTACGCTGGTTGCCCCCTCTTTTTATTTATACTTGCCACGACCAATCGGAACGAAGGAGCATCATTTAAACGGAAAGATTTTGTTAACATCCATGGACACATTTTTTTCGAGATCCTAGCGCATAACAGCTTCCCTGTAAAAGCCAACTAGAATTACGTTTCAGCTGCAGCCCAGGCGGAAAGATTGGCGAAGGAAATCCAGGACCACCTTTCGGACGGGAGAAGGGGCGAGTGGCTGAGAAGCGGCGTGAAGGTCGCCATTGTTGGCAGGACCAACGTTGGAAAGAGCAGCCTCTTCAATGCCCTCTGTGAGCTGGGGCACTTGGGAATGGGGTTTTGTGTAAAGTACCCAGGAGTCTTTTCTTCACTCGCGCAAAAGCTTGTTGCGTCCGTCTCGGCATTGCGGAGTAAAGGCACTAAAAGAATGCAGTGGGTAAAGACGTCATCACCTATTCAGCCTCGCTTTTCAGCAGACAAAAGGATGACAAGGGAAAGACTATGCAGTCTCAGCTTTAAAAAAGTATGATGTAATCTCTCAGATACATAGTATGTTGTACCTTACAACCTTGTTTTGAGCTTGTTATGTGCCGATAGAGAGAAAGTATCCGTTCGATTTGATTATGCAAAGTTTTTATCATGGCACGGCTTTTACTTTGTAGGGGCTGAATGTTGACAAAACTTGGGTGTACCATGGATACAAAACACACATTATTTTTAAATAATATGAATTAGCTTCGACATATTTAAAAATTAATACAATTTCTTTTACCAACAAGAAATTAGTGATGCAAAACTATCGATAAATTGACTATCAATACTATCGATAGTTTTTCCAAAACTATCGGCAGTGTGTCAGAACTATCGATAGTGGACTATTTATAGTACTATCAAAAGTTGTTCAATAGTCGACTATCTATAGCTTTTCAATAGTCAACTATCTATAGTACTATCGATAGCTTTTCGATAGTCGACTATCGATAGTACTATCGATAGCTTTTCGATAGCCGACTATCGATAGTTCTTTTTACTTCCGATAGTCAGATTTCTCGCGACTATCGATATTATCGATAGTGCTATCGATAGTTTTGCACTACTATTGTCCAATACAACTCAACAAGGTAGGGCAAGAGTAAGACGAGCCGGGGAGGAGGAAGCAAATGGAATGCTAAAGAGAGAAGGAGGCTTCCCCATCTCTTCATCTCTTCTCCAGCGTTCCGTCTGCTTCCTCCTCCCCGGCCCATCTTATAGCCGTGCCACAAGGGCAACTTGAATGCTCTTTACAACGAATGACATTCATGTGATCGACGAATCGGCTCGCGATCTGTCGAGCATGGAATGCGCCACGTCCGGAGCGTCGCGCGCTGATTGGCCGATCGTTCAAATGTCATTCTTTGTAGACGACATTCGAGTTGCCCGTGTGGCACGGGTATTAGCCTCGCCCTACCTTCTTGAGTAGCGAGCACAGTTGCCTCACCGCTGCTCGCCTCTCCTTCTCCTCTTTTCGCCCAAACTCCCGTCTTCGTCACCACTGAAAGCTGAACCAAAGTTGGGTTGTTAAGTGCCTGGGCTAATTGATGTCCCATTTGAAAAAAATAAAGCGGTAAAAAGAGAAGAGGGAACGACGCAAACTACTAGTGTCGCA
Organism: Ixodes scapularis; assembly: GCF_016920785.2. Taxonomy (NCBI): domain Eukaryota; kingdom Metazoa; phylum Arthropoda; class Arachnida; order Ixodida; family Ixodidae; genus Ixodes; species Ixodes scapularis. The sequence continues at coordinate 11,468,001 of NW_024609837.1, forward strand.
GAACTATCGGTAAGTTTACGATAGTCGACAATCGATAGTTTTCCGATATTCGACTAAAAATAGTTTTTTGATAGTCGACTATCAATAGTACTATCGATAGCTTTTCGAGAGTCGACTATCGATAGTTTTTCGATAGTCGACTACCGATAGTTTTTCGATAGTCAACTTTCAATACTTTTTCGATAGTCGACTACCGATAGTTTTTCTACAGTCGACTATCGATACTTTTTCGATAGTCGACTGTCGATAGTTTTTCGATAGTCCACTATCGATAGTCAGATTTCTGGTGACTATTGATACTATCGATAGCTTGCGCCACTACAAGAAATGCTTTACCTCTCTTTACAAGATACTGCATGCTCAGTAAAAAGGAAGCTACTGGCTCAAATCTGTTATAATACGAGATATACCGAAGAAAAATGGTGGCTGAGTGCACTTATGCAATGAAGCTCTGAGCATGCGGAGCAAAAGCCCATGCCGCAGAACCCAGAGATTCTGGGTTCAAACTACGCCCCTGCCCGTTTCGATCTGGATGAACATCGTATCGGTGGGAGTTTGTGTAATCACCACTGTGTGACGCACGGTAAACACCCCGGGCTAGCGGTGGTACTGTACTGGCTCAATTTGTCATCCACAGCGAAAAGACCAGACACCCACATTACAGCTGACTGGCTAAACAAACACGAATTTCGTGACTTGTAATATTTGCAAACTTTAGTGGGTGCAAATATTTCTAATGCCTGTAGAGGCAAATTCCAGCCTTTAGAACTCGCAAAATTTAATAACCGCGAATATAACCCCGCTGTCCAATTCGCGACAAATCAGGACTATGAAAATAAAGGGTTTTACAGTATACTGAAAGAAACTGCATCTCAGGATCGTTTCATGGTTCGAACCGTTCGCGCAGAAATCACCGGGGCCAGTGACGGAGACGCTTCATCAGTGGTGAGCTTTCCTCCATTTTTCCGTAGGTCGGAGGGATGCAGCGATCGTGTCTCCGATTGCGGGGACGACGCGCGACGTCGTCGAGAGTCCACTGGACATTGGAGGCTACCCCGCGGTGTTCTGCGACACGGCGGGCTTACGGACCAGCAAGGACCCCGTGGAGACGGAGGGCGTCCTTAGGGCACGGCGATGGTAGGGGCGCCTGTCAGACCGACGAGTAGACGACGCAGGTCTGCTTTGCAGGGGCTGTGCAACAATTTTTACGCTTTTGGTAAATACTGCTTAGAATTAATTGTCGAAGTTCAGAATCTACGAAACAAGCATTTTAGTTCCAGCATTCACCGTTCAACTTGCTGTCGGAACAAATGGCTGTGGGATCTGGGGCTCATTATATGCCAGCATCGTACCCGCAGGCTGGGGTTGGCAAAGCACGTGGTATATGCCGAGATCCAGCGTTCTGTCTGCTTCCTCCTCCCCGGCCTTCCTTTCCCTCGACCTACCTTCTTGAGTTGCAACAAACTATTGGTTCTTACGCTTTTCCTGCCAGAGTTCTTTCTTCGTACCCTCGGGACTTGGAACCGTGGCAAATAATTTGGTCGTGCCTTTGCGCTTTTCAGGGCGTCCGCCGCGGACCTGGCTCTAGTCGTGGCGGATTGCAGGGAGCTACTTTGTGCCGACGGGGCGGACAGTTCCGTGGAGGCTCATCTCGACCAATTGGGCGTGGAGCCGTGCCCGGGAGGCCTCCTGTTCGTCGTCAACAAGACGGACCTCCTCTCCCAAGAGGACAGAGCTCTGCTCCGGGAGCGACTTGCAGGCGGCGAGCACGACTGCGTCTTCACTTCCTGCGCGACGCACGAGGGGATAGCGGACTTGGTCGCGAGACTCGCCGCCAAGTTGGAGGCAATGTGAGTGCTGGCGTCTCGTGCTAGCGTTTCGCCGCGTCTTAGCCGCCAAATTCGCTTCAGCAGACGATCCGCTCCGGTCTTGAGACGGAGGAACCTCGAAAACCGCGCAGGTGCAGAAACCCCGCAGATGCCAGCCCGGCACTGACTCAGGAAAGGCATCGGCACCACCTCCGGCACTGCCTCGAGAGTCTCGGGCGGTTCGGCTCCCATGTGCATGGCGACGTCGTGGTGGCGGCCGAGCACCTACGTCTGGCCTTGGCGCACCTCGGCAGGATCACGGGCAAGGTGTTCTCGGAAGAAATCCTGGATGTCATCTTCAAGGACTTTTGCATCGGAAAATGAAGCGGCTTTCTAAGGAAGCCAGAGATGCGACTGCGTGTGCGGTCCGTCGCGGTTTAGGCAAAGCGGGACGAGCTGATCACACTAAGCCTTCCCCTCTTTGCACTTTAGCGGAGCAGTCGCGGGGCAAAAATCGGTCTTCACACATCGAACAAAGTCTGCAGCACTTGTACTGTTTATTTCGGTCTCCGGTCATGTCCAAGATAAGACTTGGACCAAATCTATTTTCACGATGTACGAAACAAAAGTGACTTATCTCAGTCAGTTCTTCGTGGTCGTTAGATAGATACAAACTGGGACGTTACTCCCCTACCGCATATTTATTTTAAAAAATTGAAAAATAAACCGCAGCACTGTGAAGACTGCAGAATGCTCGCAATGGTGTCCATCAGTGAGTGTGGTATGTTGATAATGATATTTATTTGCGCTTAATTAGAGATGCTGGTGACGGCAGAGATTGAAGGTCCATGCCAAAGGCCCGCAGCACCAGGTTTCGCTGTTGCCTTATGATACTTGAGGCCACACTCCAATGAGCCAGCCGCTAGGATCCTGTGGATGCTTCAGCATCGATAACTGGCAGAAGACATGCCGCGTGACTGTTGATAAGTACCACTTAACAGTGACCGTGTTGCTAGCAAAAATACTTCCCTGTGCCTGTTAACAAAGTTGACAAACCGCAGTCATACTAGCACCCTGGAGAGGCGACATTGTACTGAATGGTGCAATTATTTTTTGTGCATGGGGCTGGGGCAGTTAATAGATACATTCACTTTGTAACCGCCACCTCGTCAACTAGAGTAGTTAGTTGGCACAAGGCATCTTATTTTGTTGTGGAAGATGCACCGTAAGAGTTACTTTTCAAAAGTAATTAAGATAACAGCTACTTGCCTGAAAGGTAACAAATGTGCATGATTACAGTTACTACTCACAAAACGTAATCGAGTTGTACGTTCTAGTCAGTTTTCGAATGCCCAATACATCAAGGTGTGCTCTGGTTCGTGATCAAGAGTTAGTAGTTTTGTTTATAATTACCACTCACAGTACAGCTTGATGCGGTGACAACATATAGTGTTTACGTTGAGCCTAAATCAGTGCGACTACTGTACTTGTTAGGACTTAAATTGAAAGCTACTCCAGAAATGTGCCTACTTTACAGTTTAGATATGAAACAAGAGTTTGCTTTTTAAACGAAAAGAATGAACGGTTTCATCCTTCTCCCGTTTAATCTTTCCACGCAGGCATTTAACATGTTCCGAGTTAAAAAGAATGTTGCTGAGGATCTTTGGTGCAATTGATTTTTAAAAAAAACAGGGTAAGCCCAGGAGAACTTCTCTTCCTCCCTTTTCTGTTTCCTTTAAGTCCGACTTTAAATTAGTCCACAACGTTTGACCTAACATGTGAATTAGTCCACATCACCTTAAAGGGACACTCCAAAAGAACATGTATAAAGCTAAAAGTTTTCCTAGTCACACCTTCTTAGTAGAATAGTCTCGTGCTGCAATCCAAAGCTTATTTTCTCCCGATTTATTTAAAGTGGGTTCAATCCGTTTGATGCACGCCATGAACACCTTTCTGGCGTTAGTCACCTAGGCATGCCACTGGGCACTGGACGCACACACGGCATAGAATATTTCACGTAAGAGAGCAGCTGCGAATGTTCAAAATGCATTCCACAGCCCAGCTGATGAAGCTGGCAATGCGCAGAAGGCGACCGTTGCAATGGTCTACATAAGGTGGCCCCGCAACAACGTTCTGCATTCTGTCAAGTTGTCCTCATTATCGGAAGCTCCATTTGTGGGCCCTACACGGACTTGCTCTGCTGATGGCCAAGTTACAAGTCCCATGGCAATCCCCCAATTGAATCTTAATGGCAATAGAGCAACTGAAAGAGGTAAGGGGGATTAGGAACAGGAAATCCTAAACAACGAGTTCACACTCATTTTGAGGACGCGCTAGGCAGAAAGACCCCTTCCCAAGAGAAGGTCGTGACAACGTATCACTGCCAGGGCTGCACACTGAGGAAAAAAAAAAACAAAGACGTTGAGATGAGAAGACTTTATATCAAATTTTCGGAAATTGTGTCGAGCCTGTCGGAACCAAAATGCGCAAGATCTGGCAGGCTCGAGCCGACTCTCGGAGACGGAAACAAGTAGTCCGGACAAATCCAGTAACACCTGCCCCAGTGCACGAGGATCCGTGCAGACACGTCTTGTGCCGACCTCACACCTCCGTTGACTAGCTCCAAAAGAAGTTCTTATGTACAAGAAGAAAACAAACAAAAAAACCCAGCAATAATAGCATTAATGACCGGTTCACTCAAACGGTGTAATGCTAAATCAACACTAGGAATGGTGCCCGTGCAAAGCCAACTCGAATGAAACTTAGCATTGATGCAGCACCGTATTGGTAGTGCAGCGCAAAGTCGGCAACTCGGCGAGACGATTGCCGTTTCGGCGCCGACTAATAGCGCCGAAGTAGAACCGTCGCCGTGGTGTACGCGCAAACGGGCTTTAAGGGAAGCAGAAGTCGAAGATACGGTACATCCTACGTCAGATCTCGGAATAAATTACAAAAAAGAACCTCCAGACGCCCCGTCGACAGGTCGTGCTCCGGGCTCGCCAGAGTTGGGACGCCGGACGACAAGCGTCGTGAAGACAGACAGCACTTTAGACGACGGTGTAAGGTATACGTAGGTGTGAACATCGCGCGTGTCGCAGCTGCCAGATAAAAGCGTGGAACACATGAGCGGTAAAGGTAGGCGTCGCGCGGCACTTGCCGTGAGGTACACCACACTATGGGGATGCCAGTACCGGTTGCTACGATACCGCCGTGCGGTGCCCCTTTTCCTCGCTCGTGCCCCCCCCCGCTAAAGTCCTCTCCTTGTTTCGGTTGCAAGCGGTGGCACCGGACGACTCTTCAATAAGCGGCTGATGGCGGCTCGTTGCGGCCCCGGCTTCCCGCACTTGTTCACGGGAGACGCGCTCGTTTTATGGCTGTGCTGCGTCACGTAAAACTTGGCACAAGCGGTACGCTTGGACGCAGCTTCGTTCTTGACCCTAGTTTTCGGCTTCCACGGTGGCAAGAACAGTCTTACGAGCGCATTGAAGCGGACGGATCTCCGGCGCGCCGTTTGAAACGGCATCCGTCGAGGTCGAAGCAGACGCGCCGAGCGGAAAATGCTTGTGCACGAAAGCCACAACGACGAGACACTTTTTTGCTTTTGTTTGTTTCTTTTTCTCCCCCAGCTCCGCCATCCGGAGACATTGTCGGCACGGGCTACTTTGGCACGTGCCGACGGAACTTTATCCGGTCGATTGCGTCGCGGCGTCCATTGTGCCATGCGTCCGGACCCACGTATATCTTATGCCAGGCACCACGTCAGAACGGCACACGGCAAAACAGCAAAGCGACAGAAGAGCACGTGCCAAAGCGTGCACAACAAAAAAAAAGAACAGCACGCACGTAAATGCACGCTGTTTTTTTTTTTTGCTGTTTGACATTATGAGGAACACGCACCTAATTATTAAGTACTTCGGCAGAACATGTGTTTTGCAGTTACATTTTATTATTTACCCTTTTGCGAGTTTATTAATTACCTGCATTGCTATATTTTACTGCCTACTCGTAGCTTTTCGTGCATGTTCGGCAAAATGAAACCTTCGAACCTTAAGTCAATGAAGCTAAATTTCTTGCTGTCATTTTAACTACTGATTGATTGTTGATTTGCTAGCGTTTTCTATCCATACAAATGCGGCGCCCTATGTACCCAAAGGAGAAGAGGAGTGACGGCCAAACAGAGTGCACCTTATCAGGTTCAAAGCCGTATGCGAGAATCTCGCAAAGACTAAGCAACCTCCTGTCCCAGTATGACACGCAGCTCCTCATCGACACTCTTGTGGGCTGTCGCTATTTTTACTGCATGTAAGCTATGTGTAAAACCATAATGTATGTAAAATGCAGTCTAATCTCATTAATTCGAATTTAAGGGGGACCAAACATTCGTTTGAATAAAGCAAAGTTTAAACTGCCGCGAGTTAGAATGGAACCTGCATGTTAGTTTGAATTAAGAGAGTTTGAATTAACAAGATGCCACTGTGGACCATTTGTTTATCAGCTCCATTAAACTCGTTAATTGTGATCTTTATTCTTCCTTTGGGTAAATAGGGTGCCACATTTGTATCGATATAAAACGTTAACGGATTAACAATCAATCAGTCATTAAAAAGACGGCAAGAAACTTACCTTCAACGACTTGCGGTGGGAAGGTTTTATATTTTTCAACATGCACGACAAGCTATAAGTAGGTAATAGAATATAACGACAGGGGTAATAATATATTAAAGCCATATAACTGTAGATAATGAAATGTAACAGCAGCACACGTGTTCTGCTGAACACATTACCAGCGCATACTTCATTTAAGTGCGTGCTGCTAATAATGTGTTCTCCAGTCAAAAAACAATGTGCACTTACGTGCGTGCTGTTTTGTTGATGTGCAGTTTTGTCGCGTGGTGTTTTGGCACGTGCTCCTTCGTTGCTCTGCTGTTTCGACGCCGTGCTGTTTTGTCGCGTGCCGTTTCGACGCTTGCCGTTTCTGATGCTGTGCTGTTTTGACCGTGCTGTTATGTCGTGTGCTGTTCTGTCGCGTTCCCCTTACGCCGGGGCACAGAACCCCCGCACTCCTTCCCACGGCACCCGTGGATCCGCGATACCGGACGGGCGGATCTTCGGCCGACACTTCGTACGAGGTCACGCAGCGAGGACAAGAGGTCAGGAGATGTAGAGTGATCCGTCGGCGGGCCCGAGGTACCCCGCGGCCACGAGCACGACGTCCACGAGAGTCCACACGCCGAGACCGCCAAAGGAGAAGAGCTTTCCGATGCCTTCTTGCCACATGCCCAGGTAGAAGCGGTCGGCTCCGAAGCCGCCCAGCACGATGCTGCAACGCGGCGCAATTGCGGCAGTCAATACCAATACCGTCTATACTCGCTTCCAAATCAACGACGGAAATAAAAAAAGACTCGCTCCTCGCGGAGCATTACTAATTTCTCTGTTCATGCAGAGAACTAAGATATATGTATGTGCATTTTAGATTAGACGTAAAGTTATCCTGCCAAGACATAACGTTTCAAACGCCTTGCTTCTTCCTCCGACGACCAAAACTTTTAAGAACTACTTTACGCGGCGTACGAACAATGCGGAAAACTTGCTTCATTCTCGAAGTGGCAACAAGTATTTAGAAGACGAGACCCGCGCATTACATTATCTCTAGTGGATCATTGAATGGCCCAAGCGGAAAACGCGCTGAAGCTCACCGAGAGCCACCACGAACCGGCAGACGCGTCCGTCTCGGCGCCACGCATGCTAACGTCGTACTCGTTGCAACGTTAGCGTGCGGCGGCGAGGACCCGAAACACACTTGTTCGCTCGGGAGAAGTAGGGTTCAGCATCTCGCCTCAGCGGGGCGCCAGTCACGTGGCTCTCCTCTCATCCGTTGTCTGCCGCTCCACCTTTTTAATTTCGGCGGCCGCTTCTCGTGGCAATCTGCCAGGCCTTGTCAGTATAGAGGAGGCAATCGAAGTAGACTCGCTTGCGGGTGAAAAGCGCCAGTCAGTATGGGCCTGGTGCTTCGGACGAAGTGTGTTGACATTAAATCCACGTATTGCTCGGAATTTCGTCTTTGAGTACTTGGTGTTGGCGGGTAACCGAAACCGGGGTCATTGTTTGCTTTTTAAGAGACGCTACTTTGTCACACGACTATACTCGTTGCTACATACAAAAAAAGGAAGTGCTGGGCATTATTCGTGCGCTGCGCGAAGTAGTTTTTACAAGATTTGCTTGTCGAAAGAAAAAACTATGCTTTTGGAGTTTGAAATGTGTATGTCTCAATAAAATAACATAAAGCTAATCCAAGATGCACCTACGTATCTCTTAATCACGGTGTAAGATAATACTCTTCGGGTGAGGACAGCACGCTCCTCGCGCAGTGCAGATAAAGTTCGCTTTTCACTCTCTCTCTCTTTCTCTCTCTAACTATGGTTTCAAGCGGCGCCGGCAGATGATTCGTCGACCCGTGGGCACGGCAAAGACGGCTCGTGCCGCCTCATGCTCCGCACGCGCAGAGCTCCAGCAAGGTTGTCGCTCGTGCAGAAAGACCACGGTGTACCGGGGTGTCATGGCAACGAGATGATTTTTTTTCACTCTCAAACCATTTCGCCGTTTGGCCGCCGGCGATACTGTCAGCCGCGGGCACGGTGGCCGCGGAATAATGCAGCCTTTCGGATGCCCGTCGAACGAACACTATCCGATTCCTCGCGCCGCACTTTCAGCCCCGCCGTGTCCTCACCTAAAGAGTGTATCTTACACCGTGCTCTTAATTCAAAGGATAAAAAGGGGAATTAGTAAAGTTCCGCAAGGACCTGGTCTTTCGTTACTAAAGTAAAGGTTCTGAGTAAAAAAAAGAAAAAAAGGTAACTCCGTGAAATTTGTTTTTCAGCCAAAAAAGATTAGGAGGAGGGAGAGGGAGTTCATCATTGTACGACCTCATGACACACTTATCGAGTTGTCAGCTAATCTTTGGGACAACCTGTCGTTATGATGGGAAATGGTCTAGCAAATCAACTTGGCCTTTTTGGGTACAGTGCTCCAGACTGCCTCGGAGAAATTTGCATACTCTTTGTGATTGGTGCGTTTTTTGTGTGTCAGGTTCATTGCCTTTTAACAATAGCACTTAAGAAAAAAAAAAAACACTTGAACATTATATTTTACGTTAAAATAGGTTACAAGGTGTGATCAAAAAGTCCCGTGATTGATTCAGTAGCATAAAAAAAAAGGGCAGCACAGCGACGCGCGCGCAGCAGTCGAAAGAAGGAACCTTCGTGCCTCGTTATCCCAAAAGGCGGCGCTCTGTGAACATTTGGAACTGCGCTACACGAGCTTGTTTGACCACATGCACTAGCATAATGGCCATCTCTCCATAGACTGCAAACCAAAGCGAGAGCGAACATCAATGCTGCGTCAAACTCTGCGATTCTAAAACGGAGACCTCTGAAGCGATTTAGAAGGCTTATGGTGAAAAATCAGTGAGGTGTGCGAGGTGTTCTGAGTGGCACTTGCGCCTCAAGAATGGCAGAACGTCCCTGAAGTCAAGGAGAGGTTTGATAAGGTGGCCTTACCGCTCTTCGTGTTCCAGCAATGTTCTGCCGTTCCTGAAACGCCCGTGCCACTTAAAACACTTTGCGAAATTCAATGCTTTTTGACACAAGCCTGGCAAATCATTTTAAAGGTCTCTGTTTCATATTTGCCGAGTTTGCCGTAGAATTGTTGTTTGCTCTCGCTCTGGTTTGCAGTCTACGGTAAATCGCCATTGCGATCGTGCACGCGATTACAGAAACTCGCGTAGCGCAGCTCAAAATGTTCATAAAGAAACGCCCTTCAGCATAACGACACACGAAGGTCCTTCTGTCGACTGCTGCGCGCCCATCACTGTGCTGCCTTCTTTTTACGATACAAAATCAGTCTTGGAACTTTTTGATCACACCCCGCATGTGAATAAATAATGTTCCGAGCTGAAAGGTGCACACCACGCTCTACCTGTTCCCTTTGCTTATACTTGCTCACCTGATCTGCTACACCTATGCGAAATTAGACAAAAGTCATGACACCGCAAAGCGAGAGAGCTATGTCACCTCAAAGTTACCATTTTTTGCAACGACGCAAAACATACGAGCCAGTGGCCTATTGAGTGAAGAGTGGCAAGATCACCTGAGCAGAAGTGCTGTCCACCAGCTATAGCCCCGGGTCCAATTGCACAAGTTGTTCTTGAGAAACGTCCTCCTTCCTAAACGAAACAAAACAACAAGACATCGGTGGTCGACAGCTTCTCTGAAGTCCAATAAAGGCAACATCATGCAGAGCTCAAGAGTACAGTTGAACTTGTTCGTAGTGAGGGCTAACAAATATGGACGCCTCTGTTTCCCACGCTGACACCTCAATGCTCACTGATGCCGCTTTGGACACTTGCGGCCACTTTCTCAATGCTCGTTCTTTGTTTTGTTTCTGTTTCAAGTTTGCCAATAGACCCTTTGCAAAAATCCCAAAAGCCCGCGTGCGCCGCGCGACAAATAATGGGAGTCCTTGGTACGCCCCTCCTCCCGCTACCACGTGACCACGTGGCATATGCGAGCAGGTGCAGGTTACCACGGCAACGACTTTTGAGCAGCCGAGTTGAGCGAGTGACGAGCCAACGGCGGCTGCCCTTTCTCATCTCTCTCCTTTGTTCCGGCTCCGTCGTCTGCTGCATCAACGCTTTGTCAAACCTGGCGGAAACCTGCCACGGTTGCGGTGCAAACTAAATGGATTCAGTGACATTTCAATATGTAAAGGTAAGTTACGACGAATAACGTACTGAAATAAGTTCAAAATAGGTTCACCTGTCGCGATGCCTTTACGCTGCCAGATACGGTACGCTGCCAACAACGTACGACGCGGCGGGAGGCGGATGGCTGCAACGGCTGCTAGCGGTAGCTGCCGGGACGCGCGCGCAGTCGCGGAGGGGCAACGAGAAAGCACATGATATGTACCAAGGGTTCCCAAAATTCCCTGCCGTCGTGGCGCTGTACGTTTTGCAAAGGGTCTATTAAACCTTTAGTTTCACTTTTATGTTTGTCGAGCCTTTTCCATCCGCAACAATAGTAAAGAAATCAAGGTCAAGATCACAAGTAACTGAGTTCCTAGAAATTCAATTTGAGAACCCCACGGTGCCCGTCTCTCTCTTTTGTGACAGCCAAGGAACCCACCCTGTCCTGGCATCGCTGCAATAAGTAGTAGAGAAAAATAGAAATCTTGTAAACAATAATGCACCTATAAGGAGAGTTATGCAACACTGGACGATTTTCTCAAAAAAATAGAGCTAGAGAAACACTTTACTAAGAATGGGGACAATTGAGGAAGTTTGGGAGGTGTGGGAGGCAACTCTGGGGAACCACGGGGTTCTTAAGAACCCGGTTTGAGAATGTAGTTTGCGGAAGAGCTCACCGAGGCAGAGGACGTTTGGGCGGACCGTGCACTGCGCAATGTAGCGCTGTCGCGGTGCGCTGTTCACCTGGCAGGTGCTGTTGTGCTCGCAAACGTGGTCGCTGCTCGGCGTCTGGTAGCAGTAGCGGCACACCATCTTGCGTTCAAACATCGGGGACTTGTTCTGTAAAGATGTGCGGACGAACGCACAGTGGTGACTTGCTACACGCTGCTTCCTTGGAAGAAAAGTGAACAGCAAAAGCGACAGACTCGAGATCAATGTTTAAGAAGCCCCCTCCTCTAACACAAACTTAAGGCCAGCGTATCGGCTGAGAACAGCGAACTGCGCTTCTCTTGCTGCAAGAACAAACTACACATTGCCAAAAGCTTGTTCCATTCGTTCGGATAAGACATCAAAGTTCCAGGTATCGGCGTTACCCGATTAAGAAATTAGAAACAATTTCTACCAATTTTTTACGAGGAAACAACAAAAAGTGCAGCCCATCTGAACATGGATATGATTGACGTCTGTTGCCGAAAGAGATTTCCTGAATAAAAAGTAAGTGCACACGACGAGCTGGAATAAATTGCACTTAATTACTAAAAACCCCGAAGGTAAAACAAGGGACAGGACAAACACTGAGTCTCAAAAGAGGCTTAGCATTTGGCTTTTTTTTACTCTTAGTATCGGGGATTTCCCGTCGTTTCAGAATGTTGAGTTCACGAGCGGCCAGACTCACGGCGCACTTGACTCCCGCTCGAGGTTCGCACAGGACTGTGACCTCCTCTCCGTAGACGCATGAGTAGTTGAACTGGCACGCCAGGCACTCAGCACTCAGCTGCTGGCAGGGGAAACCGTCGAGGCATCCGTCCGAAGTGCCGTCGCGCAGCAGCGGCCGTGCCAGCAGCTCTCTTGCAATTAAGCAGTCGGCGAGGAAGCAAGTTGAGAACAACACTTTCTACTGTAAAGGCTGGCTCACAGATCTGCGTTCCAACGTGATCGAGTGCACTGCGTTTCCTTCGCGAGAAAGCACTGGCGCCATCTACCGGGTGCATGTGGAACTCTTCCCATCTGCTTATTTATTTTTTTTTTTTTTATTTTTTTTTTTACGCAGCATTTTTTTATTGCTGACACGAATTAATTCTGACCATGTTATAAGCGACTATTTCTCACGCATAGTGCATAGATTTGATCTCGGAAATATTGCAAAACCTTCAGTGCGGTTATGCACAGGTAGGACGAGTTATCTACGTGGTGGCTGCGTGTTCTTTCGTAATAAGGAAGCGCACCACACTCAAGCGGAAGTCTTCTGCCCTGCTTTTGATTGTGCTCAACAATCCGCCCCTGAGCGCCACTGCTTTGCTAAGTACCTTGCCTCGTGCCAAGTTGTGTGTTTCACGGCATGAGAGGTAGATATGCTCACAAAAAGACAGCGCTCTGGCCCATACCCAACGCACCTCGACGCGTTAAACATCCAAGAGGAGCGCTTTTATTTTCCTTTGTTTCGTGGGTCACAAGTTGGCCTTATCGAATTCACGAACTGTCAGCGGCACGCGGGTGGGTTACTTACTGCGCTGTTTCTCCAAAGTTGAACACAAACTCCGACTTGCTCCGGGGCTGTCTGGAAAGCACAGTATCGTTTGGGTAGAGCGGGTGATGCAAAGCGGCACTTGACGAATGCTGCAGAGCGTGGGCGGCATCAGCCGATAGGTCCGGATCTGTAAGCCCGGACAAGTGGAAACGACGACACATTAGAAATCACACCGACGTCCCAGCGTAGCCACCGTGTCAACCGCTTAGCGCGAGCTCGAAGTATGCTAAGGTGGTGGATAGATGATGAGGGCGGGTACCGACCTTCTAGAAGGCAGTTAGCATGGGCACAGAATACAACGAGAAACAGCGTTAAAAATTTAGGGAGCCGGAGATCACGGTGCAACAACCGCAAAACGACGACAGCCACCATATTTGTTAGCACAATGTGGCCAAGCCGGCCAAGCCACGACCAAGCCTAAGGTGAAGACGGCGAAAATTGGCTGAAGGAAAAAACAAAAGGCATCGTTATTTGTAAAAGATAAAAAAGTTGTTAAATGCATACAAAACAATGTATAGGGCAGGGTGTAAGATAGACAGGTGGGGAAATGAGAGCCAAATGAGCGACCGGATTGTCTCCCCCTCGGTTTTCTCTTTTTCTGTGGCGTCATCTATGTAAAGCACCGCGAACTCTCACTCCGGGTGGGCGACCGGTGGCGACCGGCTACACTGACGGAGATGGTTTCTCGTGGATTTTCAATGGAGGACTGTTGTGCTCTCGTTTTATTTTCCGTACTTTCCCATAAAGTTCCATGCAAATTCGATTCCAATTTTTTTCCTCTCGCCTTAACGCCATCTGTCGCAAATCGGGGGTACCCGCAAGCAGACGAGCACACAATCCGGTCACGGCGCGGCTTTCCCCACCTGTCTACCCACTTGTCTACCGATACCATGGAGAATATAGAGCACTATATAGCTCCTTCGGAGCAGAGTAGCGCAATCTAGAACGCCGCCTCTCGGCGACTAGCGGCGAACGCCCGGAGGTTCCAACTGCGGTCAGAAATGCATGGAGAACGTGAGAAAATCGTTGTTTCTCCAGTATTGTGGGAATATACGGAATGGCAATCGTTTTTGACATAATAATGGAACATTTTAGAATAATTTGCGCTAAGTTTTGTGACCCGCAAGAACCTGACTTTTTTTAAAAAAATTGCTTGAGCGGCATCATGCAGCAGACGACACGGCGACGTCACACCATTCACGTGACCCGCTCCGGCCAACCCGAAAAGCCCATCTCCGCTGCGAGCAAAAATCGTCTGCTTCAAACGCCATTGCCTTGAAAATTGCCTTCTCAAAATTTGCAAACGCATCCGATATTATTAAAACTTTGACAAAGTGTTTAGTGCTTTACTAACTTCACGACAGACTAGTTTTGAAAAGTGTGAACTCGCCGTTCATTTTTTAATCAGCCGTGTTGTATCGATCTCCATGTATTCTCCCATAGGGCGGGCCGCCTCTTGGAACCCTGAGTACCACGTGACTCGCGCCGAGCCGCTCTGTCGGCCATCTTGTCGGCAAAACACGAGGTTCAAAGGATTGCGCTACTCTGCTCCGTAGGAGCTATATAGTGCTCTAGAGCGGTGTGCACTGTGCTGGTTTCAGGGTGATTCCGGTGCGAGTTGGTCGAAGATGCTATGAGATCAGTGGGAAAAGTAGACTGCATGCTGTCTGCTTCATGGAGAATAGAAGGGTAGGAGAGGGCATGCCGTCGGCCGCGTAGCCTCCACAAGCCATGCTCCCTTGACGCCTCGCCTCTTTTTCATTTCCCTCCTTACTCTCCTCACTCACCATGCCAACGTGACCACATCACGTGTCCGTAGCTAGCCTTCGTCTTACTGTAGGCTACTAGAATACACCACAGTCTAGCCTTCGATCTGATAAAACCTACCGCACGGAGCGCGCGCAAGCCTGCTAGGAGTCCTTCTACAATCAACCATCCATCTCACACGTGACATGTCACGCGCACCAATCGCCGGAGAGATCTGTGGTCACGCTGGGCACAAAATCGTTTAAACTTTTTATGACTAGGCTTCACCAATACTGCAACGTGCCCCCTTCTAGTACTTCTAACCTCCTTGGTCTGCTTCTGGTCTGCTTCAATTTGCAACCGGAAGTCCCGTAGACACTAGCGCCAGCTGAGCCTCTAGCGTTTATTGTAATAACTCTATGGGACGGTATCGGTGGTATCAAAGGAGGTTAGAAGTACTAGGAGGGGGCACGTTGCAATATTGGTGAAGCCTAGTCATAAAAAGTTTAAACGATTTTGTGCCCAGCGTGACCGCAGATCTCTCTGGCGATTGGTGCGCGTGACATGTCACGTGTGAGATGGATGGTTGATTGTAGAAGGACTCCTTGCAGGCTTGCGCGCGCTCCGTCCGGTAGGTTTTATCAGGTCGAAGTCTAGACTGTGGTGTATTCTAGTACCCCACAGCAAGACGAAGTCTAGCTACGGTCACGTGATGTGGTCACGTTGGCATGGTAAGTGAGGAGAGTAAGGAGGAAAATGAGAAAGAGGCGAGGCGTCAAGGGAGCATGGCTTGTGGAGGCTACGCGGCCGACGTCATGCCCTCTCCTACCCTTCTATTCTCCTAGAGCACTATATAGCTCCTACGGAGCAGAGTAGCGCAATCCTTTGAACCTCGTGTTTTGCCGACAAGATGGCCGACAGAGCGGCTCGGCGCGAGTCACGTGGTACTCAGGGTTCCAAGAGGCGGCCCGCCCTATGGGAGAATACATGGAGATCGATACAACACGGCTGATTAAAAAATGAACGGCGAGTTCACACTTTTCAAAACTAGTCTGTCGTGAAGTTAGTAAAGCACTAAACACTTTGTCAAAGTTTTAATAATATCGGATGCGTGTGCAAATTTTGAGAAGGCAATTTTCAAGGCAATGGCGTTTGAAGCAGACGATTTTTGCTCGCAGCGGAGATGGGCTTTTCGGGTTGGCCGGAGCGGGTCACGTGAATGGTGTGACGTCGCCGTGTCGTCTGCTGCATGATGCCGCTCAAGCAATTTTTTAAAAAAAGTCAGGTTCTTGCGGGTCACAAAACTTAGCGCAAATTATTCTAAAATGTTCCATTATTATGTCAAAAACGATTGCCATTCCGTATATTCCCACAATACTGGAGAAACAACGATTTTCTCACGTTCTCCATGCATTTCTGACCGCAGTTGGAACCTCCGGGCGTTCGCCGCTAGTCGCCGAGAGGCGGCGTTCTAGATTGCGCTACTCTGCTCCGAAGGAGCTATATAGTGCTCTACACCGCTCCTCGGTCGTGCAGCGCCATGGAGAATAGAAGGGTAGGAGAGGGCATGACGTCAGCCGCGTAGCCTCCACAAGCCATGCTCCCTTGACGCCTCGCCTCTTTCGCATTTTCCTCCTTACTCTCACCACATCACGTGACCGTAGCTAGCCTTCGTCTAGCTATGGTGTACTAGGATACACCACAGCGTAGCCTTCGATCTAATAAAACCTACCGGACGGAGCGCGCGCAAGCCTGCAAGGAGTCCTTGTACAATCAACCATCCATTTCACACGTGACATGTCACGCGCACCAATCGCCAGACAGATCTGCGGTCACGCTGGGCACAAAATCGTTTAAACTTTTTATGACTAGGCTTCACCAATATTGCAACGTGCCCCCTCCTAGTACTTCTAACCTCCTTGTGCAGCGCGATGTCGGTGCAACATCGAGGACAAACTGCGCCGCGCCGGTGCACCGCGGCGAGCTCCATCTTGCGTCACTTCGCGTATTGTTCGTTTATTTTGCGTAGGTCAGCGCACAGTGCCCGTCTGCTGTCAATTTCTTTTAGTTTTTTATTCGCGGATTTGACGGTTCCACAGAAATAAACATCGTGGACGTGATTGTCGATGGGGTCACGAAGCGGGTGACAATTCCACATGTATATGTTGGCCATCATTATTAGTTCAAGAAAACGAAACACCAGATAATAGCCGTACCTCGCTGTCATCAAAACGCCTCGCGCCGCTTTCCACAAAGTTCGTGCTTTTCGGGCGCTCCTTGCCACCACAGCAATCGCCAGTAATCGCGGCGATGGTGAGAAGCTCGTCGTCTCGCCGTCAGAAGACCCGAGGAAATCATCTAGTGCAGCTGCAAGGCGTGTTCGTTTTTGCAAGATCGCCACCTCGATAGTGTGCGCGTCTGCTACTCCCGCCATCTTCTCGATTCCCGCTCCTGGCCGCAATGCCTGATGGGACTGCCCCCCGGCGCACCGCCGATTTTCTTGGTGCACGTTGGGGCAACGAAAAGCCGCACCGGGAGGGTGCGCTTCGTTGATCGAGGACGTACGGTGCGCACCGGTGCACTTGATCGAAGATGAAGGGGCGCACCTCAGTGCCCCGGTGCGCACCGGTGCGGATGATCGAGGATGCTATCAATGACAGTGACTTTTCCCATAGAGTTATTATAATGTACGCTAGAGGTTCAACTGGCGCTAGTGTCTATGCGACTTCCGTGACGCAAATTGAAGCAGACAGCAACCAGACTACTTTTGCGATGCTCCTGTGCATTCCTATGGGAAAACGCGCGTGCATTTTGTCTCTTCGCCGGAAAATAACATGGAACACTTAGGTTATTTCGGTCGTGCCGAATAGTACGTGTCTTAATTAACATTGTAAAAGTGTAATTGCATTAGTTTGCGCATTTTTCTTCATCAGTGAGCGATGTTTAACTTCGCTGCATTTCAGTCCCAAACGTGTGTTCCGCAGCAGGTGTGTAAAAACAAGCGACGATTCAAAGCAAAATTACGATCGAAACCAACAGTGTGTTCAAGGCTCGCCAGCATTCCGGTGACGCTTGTATATTGATAATATGCCAGTACTGTCACCATATGAAAATGATCCCATCGTGCATGAGCGGATAAAAACCTTCAACGTAGAGAATAAAGTCCGTGGGATGTGAAAGGTGTCTCTTCGTATTGTTTTCTCTGCCGGGCAGCTTTTATCGCGCACTTAATCTCAAAGATGTCTAGCGCGGGGGTGATATTTTGAACGTAGAACACGCAGCTTCGCTCAGGACAGAAAGAATAAAGCGGTACTCACTTATTTAAAATCGGAATAGATTACGTGACCTTCAATTTATTTTGATCGTACATGCACTGCAAGTTACTGATCCGGTGTTGCTGCGTAGTTCTTGCCGCCGCTCTTGATTTTCCAGATGTCCTTCGTTCGTTTGGCATGTATATCCCCCATGCTGGAAATCGCCGACGCCGCGTTCGCGCTAACAGTGTCCGACAGTGCACATAAATACACGTACGAAGCCGTTTTAGCACCGTTTTTAGTGCGATGAATTCGAGAAAAAAACGCCGTAACTGACCACTTCTTTCGTCGGCCTGACTGAGAAATGTTCCAAACTACCTAGTACGTACGAATTATTTGGGATATTTGCTCTTACGATCAAGCGCAGGGAGAAAATGCACTCACTTTTTCCCATAGAAATGCATTACCGGAAGTCAATTTTCGACTGGTTGCTGTCTGCTTCAATTTGCGTCAGCACACTAGCGCCACTTGAACCTCTAGCGTACATTATAATAACTCTATGACTTTTCCCATAGAGATCATACATACTAACTCTAGAGGAAACAGGGGGGGTAAAGGTGGGTGAGGAGGAGTGGCAAATCCCGTGCGCCGACACCCGGGGTCCCGAGTGAACGATCGCAAAAGAGAGCGACAGAACACGAGAGAAAGAAAGCAACGTTGCCATGGTAAACGCGAAGAGTGAAAACTCTCAGCAATATAAACAGTGATAATTTAACGTTGTAAACCAAGTTCTGAGCTATTCTAACGCTTATAAAAAGCAATAAAGTCATTACGCTGTATTAACTTTCCTTCTGTCGAAATCGCGGAAATCTGGTGGTTGCGCAGTTTCGTATTCCTCAACCGCGCCCACCCGCGCCGCACCGGCGAAGCCGGGCGAATGGTTTAGTTTGGCGTTAACACGAGGCCGTACATCTGCGCGCTATGCAAAAAGAAAGCTTCGAAAGGAACGCGAATATCTTTCCACCGGTAAGTTCGTGGATTGTTGAAGTTCACAAAACTGCTCTGATGATGTAACCGTGTTTGGGACCCCGAGGGTCTGCCTGCATGATCCGCCGCTTGTGGCAGCCAGAATGTATGGGAAAATGGCGGACCTTTTCCTCTAGAGTTAGTATGTATGATCTCTATGAGAGGAAAAGGTCCGCCACAGTGTTGCCAGGTCTACTGATTTATCAGTAGATCTACTGATTCCGTTCCGGGTCTACTGATTCACTGAAAAACAAGAAAATCTACTGACTTTTTTTTTAGTAAACATATAAAAAATTTATTATATGGCCCCTTCAGTTCCCAGTGCCGCCCACCAAAGGAAACTCATAATGTCCCAGAATTAAAAACGAAGCACTGGCTAGATGGTCCAGAAGCCCGTCCTATTCGAGTGACGTAGTCGTATATTCATCTATCTATTCACCCAGAGCAGGTTCGGCAGGTTCGACGGTGACATCCGGGCCAGAGCCATATATGGAGAGAGTTTCGCTAGTCTATGATCTCGCCGTAACGTCCCTCTCCCGAGTGAGCCAATCAGCCCGCGGCGCAGAGCGAGAGGTGTTTGCGCATGCGCCTGAACTCTCGGCTGCTCCTATACAATCTACTAGAATAGCTTCGAGTTGAGCGGAGAGAGCCGCAATTTTCATTCATTCGTTCGGCGGAATGCATGGGATCGACATCCAAATTTCAGTTATTTTCTTTTATTTGGCAGGCCGTGGCAAGAAAATGATATAATCCTATTCCTCGGTGGCTTAAAAAGCTAACGAATGAAGTTTCGCCACGTTTGAACGCAAACTTTGGGTCAGGCGAAAAAGAAATAAGCCCGTAGCAGACAACGCGTAGCCTCAACAGTGCTCCGGACCAACAGCGTTGCTTCAAAAACCTTCCACAGCCCAGTGAGGAAAGATGGCAGCATGCAGAGGACTTCCATTGGACATGTTCGCGCGCACTTGCCGGAGCGTCTTGTTTCGGTTTTGTTTCAATCATAGCGACAGGTGGACGTCGCACTGTCGCCTTCATCTGTGATCCCAAAAGTGCCTCAGTCTCGATTCTAAAGAATAATCCTCAAAACAGTCAATAATGACTAAAACAAAAACATTTATGGTGTCATTTTAATTTGTCCTTCATATAAAGTTACTTGAGAACTGGTCTTGTTCTTTTCTTTCATTTTTATTTGTGTTTATTACCATGTTATTTGTTACTCTATACTATTTCTTTGAAGTGTGTATTAATGGAGATAGCAAAACATGGCAAAACACATATTTCGTGAAATCTACTGATTTTTGTGCAAATCTACTGACTTTTTGGGGATCAGTCTGCTGACTTTTTTTTTCTCCATCTGGCAACACTGGTCCGCCATTTTCCCATGCATTCTGGCTGCCGTGGCTGCCGCTAGCGGCAGAGCACTCTGGGCAGAGTATGCAGGCAGACCCTCGGGGTCCCACATGGTTACCAACTGCCTTCGATTTCACAATTATATCATCAGAGCAGTGTTGGCAGTGTCATGAACTTCAACAATCCACGAACTTACCGGTGTAAAGATATTCGCGTTCCTTTCGAAGCTTTCTTTTTGCATAACGCGCACATGTACGGCCTCGAGTCAACACTAAACTAAACCAGACACCCGGCTTCGCCGGTGGGGCGCGGGGGGACGCGGTTGAGGAATACAAAACCGCGCAACCACCAGATTTCTGAGTTTCGACAGAAGGGAAGTTAATGCAGCGTAATTACTATATTGCTTTTTATAAGCGTTAGAATAGCTCAGAATTTAGTTTACAACGTTAAATTATCACTGTTAATATTGCTGAGAGTTTCCAGTCTTCGCGTTTACCATTGCGACTGCCGTCCTTCAGCTGGCAACGTTGCTTTCTTTCTCTCGTGTTCTGTCGCTCTCTTTCGCGATCGTTTACTCGGGACCCAGGATGTCGGCGCACGGGATTTGCCACTCCTCCTCGCCCACCTTTACCCCCCTGACTTTTCCTGTCTTCCTGTGTATTCCTATGGGAAAACGCGCGTGAATTTTGTCTCGTCGCCGGAAAATAACATGAATAACTTTTGTTATTTTGGTTGTAACGGGTAGTATGTACCTTTATTAATATTGTGAAAGTGTAATTGCTTTAGTTACAACATTTTTCCTTTACCACTGAAGGATGCTAAACTTCGCTACATTTCAGGCCCAAACCTCTGTTCCATGGCAGGTATGTAGAAACGAGCGACGATTCTAAGCAAAATAACGATCGAAAGGAATGTTGAGTGTGTTCAAAGTTTGCCAGCATTCCGCTGGTGCTTATATATTGCTAATATGCCTGTCATCTCACTATATGAAAATGACCCCGTCGTGCATCTTTACGAGTGGTTAAAAAAAACGTTCGAAACGTAAACGTGGACTTCGAAAGGTGTGTTTTCTTATTATTTCCTATGTTGGGCAGTTTTTATCGCGCACACATGTCCTCTGGCTTCCCCCTATCTGCACCGATTTGGAGCGTGCGGGTGATGATTTGAACACAGAACAAGCACCTTCGCATATATTCATGAGCAGAAAGAATAAAGCAGTACTTATTTATTGCAAATCGTACTATATTACGTGACTTTCAATTTATTTGGATCTTCTGCAAGCACAAGGGGTTACTTACCCGGTGTTACTGCGTAGTACTTGCCGTCTCTCTTGGTTTTCCAGATGTCCTTCGTTCGTTTGGCACGTATATCCGCCATGCTGGAAGCGTCGACGCCGTGTTCGCGCTAACAGTGTCCGACAGTGCATATAAATACACGTACGAAGCGGTTTTAACACCGTTTTTAATGCGGCGAATTTCAAATAAAAATGCTGTAACTGACCAATTTATTTCATCTGCGTGACTGAGAAATGTTACAATGGGCCTAGTACGTACAAATTATTCGTGATATTTGCTCTTATAATCGAGCGCAGAGAGAAAATGCACTCGCTTTTTCCCATAGAAATGCATTACCGGAAGTCATTTTCTGACTGCATGCTGTCTGCTTCAAAATGAAACAGCACACTAGCGCCAGCTGAGCCTCTAGCGTTTATTGTAATAACTCTATGTACCGTCCAAGTCACCAGGCTCAATCTAAAATGGACCGCGAAAATCGACGTCTGCACGTAGCAATCTAAACTTTTCGTCGGAGGGGTGTTTCACAGGTCGGTTTTTTCTTGTGAAATTAGAAAGCGTAGTTCTCTTCCTGTGAAAAAAAAAAAAAAAGAATAGCCAAGAAATTTGCTAGGGTCTACGGCGGGTAGCGACGCAGACGACAGGGGTTTAGTAGCGGGCTGTGTTTGGCGTCA